>NC_064639.1:479270198-479573229 GCF_023864345.2 Schistocerca serialis cubense | reverse complement strand
CTTGCAACTATTTGGGCCACAATTCTGACAGTGTGCAGTTACCATATTTTGAAAGTACAGCTTTTTTTATTGTGCATGCACTGTTGTGTGTCACTTGCTCCACTCAAGTGCAGTCGCTTAATGCCAGAGTGCAAATTACTGTACTGTGGAGTGACAACCAGAACTCAACGTATTCACAAGATGTTGAAGCAGTTGGAGAAGGAGGAGGGAGAGTTTCACATGTACCCAATGTGTTTTGAAATTTTGCTTGAGAACACATTATTTTATGCAGAATGGGGGTAACACAAAATCAACAGAAATAAAACTAAACAGCTGGAGAATTATTGGGAAATGAAGGTAATAGTTTTTGATTTACATTTTAATTCTTGTCACATTGAAGAACAGCACAACTCCTGAAAATGTACTTCATCTTTACAGTGTCAGCGCTGCAGTCTGAAGAAAAGAACACACAACAGTGGTGCTAACATCTTGATAGTATTATTCAGTGCCATTAATGATACACTTAGTCATCTCATTCATTTACATTGCATTTGTGTATGTGAGATAAAAATGTTCAGAGCAAAGAGATCTCTAGCATCAGCTACTGGTTGGAAACACACACTTTGACACATTGAACAGAGCACATTACTAACGTCAAAACAGTGCAGTACTTCACTGGATGTCTAGCCAGTCACTGGTGGGCTGCTTCGATACCAAGGATACCAGAAGACTGTCTGAAATACTGGTACATGTAGCTGCTTGTGAAAAAGAGACTGTTATACTGGCTGAAGTTCACCCACTGCCCAGAAGTCATGTCAAGTTGGTAAACCTGTGAACAAAGCTGTTGAATATGTGTAAGCCAAATACATCCAGTGGTTGACAGTATCAGTTCCACCTTGTGGTATAGTCAGTACAGAAACTGCAGTGTTCTACTTCATGCTCTTTATGCATTGACTATCTTTTGTGACTATAAAATGAGTCCACAATTAAAACTGTTCTGCTGTCATTTTGCACAGTTATTCAGTACACTTTTTATTGCCACATCCATAAATGTTTCTTGTTTACTTTTCCAGAAAATGAGGTGACTGCTACAATCCTGTTACATGAAACAAACTTTGTTTGACTTGCAGTCCAAACATCCTGCTTGGCTCTTTTTAAAACTACACACAGGGGTGACAGTAAGTGTCCATCTGCAGGTATCACTGTCATTATTGTGGAACTGTACATTACGTTACAGATGGACTGCACTACTGTTTCAACATATTTCATCCCTTTATTGACAGTAGGTTGACTAGACATGATTTATAAATTAAAACTGCTCTCATCCACATTGTACACATTCCATCTACTGACCATTTCCTTATCAGCTCTAGTGCTAATGACAAACTCTTCACATGCAGTAAGTATCACTGTCTAGTTACCTGGCTTTTTACTTGTAGTAACATGTTTTTTTCCCAACTTAATACCATGCTTTTTAAAAGCATACACTTTTTAGTCCCATCTCCATTTTGACATGAAAACCCACTTCTATAGATTAATGTCATGAATTTTCATCTTTTTTTCTGGATGCATTATTAAATTTATCTAGACAGATTGTGTCAAACTTGGTAAACTTTAGTTGAGGCATACCACAGTTTTCATTGTATGTACTCTAGATGTACAGATCACTTCTTTCTCTTCATAATGGGAATTTCGTCTTGACTGTTCAGAAAGATAGATTTCCAGCCTTTCCAATTTTTCAAAATGCGGCGAGGTCATTCCGTCCATTCGTCTGTTATGGGCAGGAGCAAAGTAGTATCTGATGATATTACACATTCAGAGCACTTTCATAAGGCCATAATTGTGTACTGTCAGAATTATGGCCCAAATTTTCATTATTTTCGATTACTGGGGCTGCTTTTGTTCCTTAAAATATGACGTCAAGTTGGTGATGTTTTCTTGTGAGACAGGCTTGTGCATCTGTGGGACTCACTCTCTGCACGAGTTTCACTTTGTATGGGAACAATTTCAACTCTGCCAGTGACCTTCAGTTCATATCATGCTGAATGAGACATCTCTGGGTCATTAATGCTGGCACATCCCCCCTCCCACCAGGAGTTCGAACCAAGCCATCCTGTTTTACATCAGTGCTGGATGCTGTTATTTTTTCAAATCTACAGTTGGGAGCTGCATAGAAATATCAGTAATGGACAGTGGTACCTAAGTTGTCACGTTGTGCACAGTTAATATTCGTTGTTGTTGTTGTGGTCTTCAGTCCTGAGACTGGTTTGATGCAGCTCTCCATGCTACTCTATCCCGTGCAAGCTTCTTCATCTCCCAGTACCTACTGCAACCTACATCCTTCTGAATCTGCTTAGTGTATTGATCTCTTGGTCTCCCTCTACGATTTTTACCCTCCACGCTGTCCTCCAATGATAAATTTGTGATCCCTTGATGCCTCAAAAAATGTCCTACCAACCGATCCCTTCTTCTAGTCAAGTTGTGCCACAAACTTCTCTTCTCCCCAATCCTATTCAATACCTCCTCATTAGTTACGTGATCTACCTACCTTATCTTCAGCATTCTCCTGTAGCACCACATTTCGAAAGCTTCTATTCTCTTCTTCTCCAAACTGGTTATCGTCCATGTTTCACTTCCATACATGGCTACACTCCATACAAATACTTTCAGAAACGACTTCCTGACACTTAAATCTATACTCGATGTTAACAAATTTCTCTTCTTCAGAAATGATTTCCTTGCCATTGCCAGTCTACATTTTATATCCTCTCTACTTCGACCATCATCAGTTATTCTACTCCCTAAATAGCAAAACTCCTTTACTACTTTCAGTGTCTCATTTCTTAATCTAATCCCCTCAGCATCACCCGATTTAATTTGACTACATTCCATTATCCTCGTTTTGCTTTTGTTGATGTTCATCTTATATCCTCCTTTCAAGACACTGTCCATTCCGTTCAACTGCTCTTCCAAGTCCTTTGCTGTCTCTGACAGAATTACAATGTCATCGGCGAACCTCAAAGTTTTTATTTCTTCTCCATGGATTTTAATACCTACTCCGAATTTTTCTTTTGTTTCCTTTACTGCTTGCTCAATATACAGATTGAATAACAACGGGGAGAGGCTACAACCCTGTCTCACTCCTTTCCCAACCACTGCTTCCCTTTCATGCCCCTCGACTCTTATAACTGCCATCTGGTTTCTGTACAAATTGTAAATAGCCTTTCGCTCCCTGTATTTTACCCCTGCCATCTTCAGAATTTGAAAGAGAGTATTCCAGTTAACGTTGTCAAAAGCTTTCTCTAAGTCTACAAACGCTAGAAACGTAGGTTTGCCTTTTCTTAATCTTTCTTCTAAGATAAGTCGTAAGGTTAGTATTGCCTCACGTGTTCCAACATTTCTACGGAATCGAAACTGATCTTCCCCGAGGTCCGCTTCTACCAGTTTTTCCATTCGTCTGTAAAGAATTCGAGTTAGTATTTTGCAGCTGTGACTTATTAAACTGATAGTTCGGTAATTTTCACATCTGTCAACACCTGCTTTCTTTGGGATTGGAATTATTATATTCTTCTTGAAGTATGTGGGTATTTCGCCTGTCTCATACGTCTTGCTCACCAGATGGTAGAGTTTTGTCATGACTGGCTCTCCCAAGGCCATCAGTAGTTCTAATGGAATGTTGTCTACTCCCGGGGCCTTGTTTCGACTCAGGTCTTTCAGTGCTCTGTCAAACTCTTCACGCAGTATCTTATCTCCCATTTCATCTTCATCTACATCCTCTTCCATTTCCATAATATTGTCCTCAAGTACATCACCCTTGTATAAACCCTCTATATACTCCTTCCACCTTTCTGCCTTCCCTTCTTTGCTTAGAACTGGGTTGCCATCTGAGCTCTTGATATTCATAGAAGTGGTTCTCTTCTCTCCAAAGGTCTCTTTAATTTTCCTGTTGGCAGTATCTATCTTACCCCTAGTGAGACAAGCCTCTACATCCTTACATTTGTCCTCTAGCCATCCCTGTTTAGCCATTTTGCACTTCCTGTCGATCTCATTTTTGAGACGTTCGTATTCCTTTTTGCCTGCTTCATTTACTGCATTTTTATATTTTCTCCTTTCATCAATTAAATTCAATATTTCTTCTGTTACCCAAGGATTTCTATTAGCCCTCGTCTTTTTACCTACTTGATCCTCTGCTGCCTTCACTACTTCATCCCTCAGAGCTACCCATTCTTCTTCTACTGTATTTCTTTCCCCCATTCCTGTCAATTGTTCCCTTATGCTCTCCCTGAAACTCTGTACAACCTCTGGTTCTTTCAGTTTATCCAGGTCCCATCTCCTTAAATTCCCGCCTTTTTGCAGTTTCTTCAGTTTCAATCTGCAGTTCATAACCAATAGATTGTGGTCAGAATCCACATCTGCCCCTGGAAATGTCTTACAATTTAAAACCTGGTTCCTAAATCTCTGTCTTACCATTATGTAATCTATCTGATACCTTTTAGTATCTCCAGGATTCTTCCAGGTATACAACCTTCTTTCATGATTCTTGAACCAAGTGTTAGCTATGATTAAGTTATGCTCTGTGCAAAATTCTACAAGGCGGCTTCCTCTTTCATTTCTTCCCCCCAATCCATATTCACCTACTATGTTTCCTTCTCTCCCTTTTCCTACTGACGAATTCCAGTCACCCATGACTATTAAATTTTCGTCTCCCTTCACTACCTGAATAATTTCTTTTATCTCGTCATACATTTCATCAATTTCTTCATCATCTGCAGAGATAGTTGGCATATAAACTTGTACTACTGTAGTAGGCATGGGCTTTGTGTCTATCTTGGCCACAATAATGCGTTCACTATGCTGTTTGTAGTAGCTAACCCGCACTCCTATTTTTTTATTCATTATTAAACCTACTCCTGCATTACCCCTACTTGATTTTGTATTTATAACCCTGTAATCACCTGACCAAAAGTCTTGTTCCTCCTGCCACCGAACTTCACTAATTCCCACTATATCTAGTTAATATTCATAAACTGTATATTTTTCAAAGTGGTTTTTATTATAGTGTCCCCCTGGTTTATGGAATGTTGTGTATAATGATGGAATTGAAGTGTAGTCATGAAAGGGTAGTAGAATGTAATTAAATATGTTATTGCAGAAAATCTCAATGACTCACTTGCATTCTGTAAGAAAAACAAAAGTAATAGCATTCCTACTACTCAGATAATACCAATAAGATTCTTTCCAACAGCTACAGACTTGCATAACATCTAACAAATACGCAAGATAATAGGTTAAAATGGAGATGGTAAGGTTACATGGTAACGTATGTACTATGATAACTAACAGTTCTGAGTGTGTTGTAAACTGATTGCTAAGCTCTACTCTAGGTAGTGCACAGGGAAGTGCTTTTATTACACCCTGCTCCTAAACAGAATACAAGACAATTTGTTACCACTATGTGCATGTAATCAGAGTTGGTGAATTCAGCTTCCTTGATAGGAAGTTTCAATTCTAATTACACTGCCAAATGGTGTTACTGAAACTTTTAGAAAAAGAGCCATTACAAGTTCTTGTATTTTTCAACAAGTATTTTCCAACCCATTATTTTTCTGGTTAGGATACTGCTCCAACTCTATTAATGGTTGAAATATATGCGACTCCCCACTGTCTTTGAGGAATGGTGACCTTAACATTCCAGTACAGCAGTTCATACATGTGTAATGGTTTGACAGTTCTCTTTATAATAGACTTTAGAACATTTTATATATAACTAGCTTAGTACCTGGCATTGCCCAGGTATGTATTTATTTCAATTCTGTTAGTCAGTCTCCTCCTTCCCCCTCTCTCTATCCATTTTCCCCACCCCCAGCCCTTCTCTGTCCATCTCCTCCTTCCCCCTCACTGTCAGTCCATCTCCTCCTGCCCCCCTCTCTCTTCACGTTATCCACTACCACTCCAGTAGGAGGTTACTGGTTCTTACCCAAAAGTACTTCTTTGCATATAGTATGTAACATGTGTACTAAGTTTGGTTTAAATTGATCCAGGGATTTAGAAGCCTTTTACCCACTGCTTTGCCTGCATACACTTACTTACATGCAAAAAATATTTCACATTTATTTAATGTATTTCTCATATATTTGCACACACATTTCACCTGTACCTCTAAAAAAATTTCGATCTCACCTGTATCTCTAATGAATTTCAACCTGCAGTTTTGTTTTACACAGCTAAGGATTTATGATATTATATTTCCTGAACTGTGTTTTCCAATGATATAATTTTGCAGGTAAATCCAGTAGTATATGTGGTCGATGTCTGTAAAATGTTTTGTGAATAGAATAAGTAGTAAAGAAGTAATACATTAAAAGGGCATGCATGATGCTAAATTTTTAGTGTATGAACACTGAAAATGTCATAAGCGATAAACTTATATCCTTTCGTCATTTTGTGGGTGGTATGAGCAAGAAAAAGTCTTGAAAAAGTCTTGAAAAGGTTTGAAATTATGTGTAAAGTTTGTTGCAAGTCACAAAGTGATCTCATTCTAAATACTGGATAAGTATAGTCTGACTATTTGCGCTTCCTGAGCTATGCTTATTTTTCACTCCCCTCCCACCCTTTTGAGAGGTAGGCAGTTCTTACCTCTGTAGTGACTCTTTCCAGATATAAGCGATGCTGTTGTTGGTTTGGTCTTCAGTCCAGAGACTGGTTTGATGCAGCTCTCCATGCTACCCTAACCTGTGCAACCTACAGCCTTCTGAATCTGGTTAGTGTATTCATCCCTTGGGCTCCCTCTGTGACTTTACCCTCCACGCTGCCCTCCAATCCCTTGATGCCTCGGAACATGTCCTACCAACCGATCCCTTCTTCTAGTCAAGTTGTGCCACAAAATTTTCTTCTCCCAAATTCTATTCAATACCTCCTAATTAGTTAATAATCTACCCATCTAATCTTCAGCATTCTTCTGTAGCACCACATCTCGAAAGCTTCTATTCTCTTCTTGTCCAAACTATTTATTCTTCATGTTTCACTTCCATGCATGGCTACACTCCATACAAATACATTCAGAAATGACTTCCTGACACTTAAATCTACACTCGATGTTAACAAATTTCTCTTCTTCAGAAACGCTTTCCTTGTCATTGCCAGTCTACGTTTTATATCCTCTCTACTTCAACCATCATCAGTTATTTTGCTTCCCAAATAGCAAAATCATCTACTGCTTTAAGTGTCTCATTTCCAAATCTAATTCCCTCAGCATCACCTGATTTAATGAGACTACATTGCCTTATCCTCGTTTTGTAGTTGTTCATGTTAATCTTATATCCTCCTTTCAGATACTGCCCATTCCATTCAATTGCTCTTCCAGGTCCTTTGCTGTCTCTGACAGAATTACAATCCCATTGCCAAACCTCAAAGTTTTTAATTCTTCTCCATGAATTTTAATTCCTACTCCAAATTTTTCTTTTGTTTCCTTCACTGCTTGCTCAGTATACAGATTGAATAACATCGGGGATAAGCTACAATCCTGTCACACTCCCTTCCCAACCACTGCTTCCCTTTCATGCCCCTTGACTCTTTATAACTGCCATCTGGTTTCTGTACAAATTGTAAATAGCCTTTCCCTCCCAGTATTTAACCCCTGTCACCTTCAGAATTTGAAAGAGAGAATTCTAGTCAACATTGTCAAAAGCTTTCTCTAAGTCTACAACTGCTAAAAAAGTAGGCTTGCCTTTGCTTATTCTATCTTCTAAGATAAATCATAGGGTCAGTATTGCCTCGCTCGTTACAACGTCTTAACAGAATCCTCCCCGAGGTCAGCTTCTACCAGTTTTTCCATTCGTCTGTACAGAATTCGTGTCAGTATTTTGGAGCAGTGTGTAACAAATTTGGTTGAAATCAGTAAGTGGCTAAGGAGGAGATTGAAATCAGTTAGTGGCTTAGGAGGAGATATGAAATGCACACACATCCACATTTATAACATGTATGGATGCAGCAGAACTATATTCTATAGTAGGATGCTTTAAGTTGTTACCTAATACAGCTATACAACTAGCTGAAAGAAGAGAGATCAAATCCATACAAAGGGGTGAAAATTTTGTACTCACAAACACATTTGTTTCTAATGGTAATTAAAAATTTCATTTGTATTTGTTGTCTTAAGTATATGATTTTATAGCTGCAAATGGTTAGATCCTGCCACATTTAAAATGGTAGCATTAATGAAATCACGTGTAGTTGGTTTCTTTGGTGCAATATGATCCTAATTTTTTGTTTGAGAGGATTAAGATTTTTAATTAATTATTCTAGGATATTTGTCTACTTGTGAAACTATGTGGCATTCTTTGTACTAAACTAATTTCCTGACCTGTTTTCTAATTGCAGAAGCATTATTGTTGCCAAAATAAAGTCAAATTACATACGCTATAACTACACTGCAGTGCCAAAGAAACTGCCATAGGCACACTTATTCAAATACAGAGATATGTAAACAGGCAGCATATGGCACTGCAGTCAGCAAAGCCTATGTAAGACAAGCATTTGGCGAAGTTGTTAGATCGGTTACTGCTGCTACGGTGGCAGGTTATCAAGATTTAAGTAAGTTTGAAAGAGGTGTTATAGTCGGCGCATGAACAATGGGACACAGCATCTCCAAGGTAGTAAGGTAGTGATGATGATGGGATTTTCCTATACAACCGTTTCATGAGTGCCCTGTTTACCAGGAATCTGATAAAACATCAAATCTCTAACATCTCTGTTGCCAGACAAAGATTCTGGAAGAATGGGACCAACAACGACCGAAGAGAATTGTTCAGTGTGACAGAAGTGAAACCTTCTACAAATAGCAGCAGATTTCAATGCTGGGTCATCAGCAAGTGTCAGCATGCAAACTACAATGAAACATCACTGATATAGGCTTTTTGAGCCAAAGACCCACTCATGTACCCTTGATGACTGCACGACATAAAGCTTTATGCCTCACCTGGGCCTGTCAACGCTGACAATGGACTGTTGATGACTGGAAACATGTTGTCTGGTCAGACAGGTCTCGCTTCAAATTGTATTGAACTTATGGACGTGTATGGGTATGGAGACAACCTCATGAATCCATGGACCCTGCATGCCAGCAGGGGAATGTTCAAGCTGGTGGAGGCTCTATAATGATGCGAGGCATGTGCAGTTGGAGTGATATGGGACCCCTGATATGTCTAGACATGACTCTGACAGGTGACATGTATGAAGGCATCCTGTCTGATCACCTGCATCCATTCATGTCTAGCCATCAAATTCCCCATACATGAACATTATTGAGCATATCTGGGATGCCTTGCAATGTGCTGTTCAGAAGCGATCTCCACCCCCTCGTACTCTTATCGATTTATGGATGGTTTTGGAGGACTCATGGTGTCAATTCCCACCGGAACTACTTCAGACATTAGTCGAGTCCATGCCACGTCCCGCTGCGGCGCTTCTGGTGCTCGCGGGGTCCCCACACGATATTAGGCAGGTGTAACAGTTTCTTTGGCTCTTCAGTGTATAACTGTAATATATTGCACAGGGCTTTAACAATCCATGGCCTCAGAGGTCCATAGCATATATTACTAATGTATGGTTATTTATTCCTATATTTGGAGGGCAGTTTACACTAGATAACATGAAACATTATATTGGGACAAACATAGTCCCTATTAATGTTTCAAATACATCACCATCAATCTAGAATACAAACAAGCAGTATTAAAAGTCAGGACTAGTTACAAAACAGAAATGTGCACTTCCATGTACTGACACTGACTTCTTTTAATCACAGTGCATACATTTTGTAAATACTAAAAATTTTCTGGTGAAGTGGCAGATCCAGAAAGTCAGGGCAACAACTCCAAGCACTGTTTAATATATTGGTAAGTGTGTCTTTTGCTAAATGTTGATTAGACTATAATTGGCCCATAATGGTGTCTCTTTCTCACTTGTACATCATATGGCATAGTGTGTCCTGTAGTAGCACAACAGCAATAATGTTGCAAGCTGAAATTATATTTCCTTTTCAAAAAAATACAAGTATGAAAATGTAAAAATATGTTTGTAGCTATTGTAGTTAAACTACAGTGGCTCATATTTCTATGTTTGTATCTCTCTTGATTTCTTAATTAATTTCTGTCACAGGTGACTCAGCAATGACAGAATTAGCATTGAAGCATCTACATCCAAATTGGACATATAAATGTTCCAATGAAGTTGAAGTGGAAGAAATTGGTACCTTCGAAAAAAAAAGCATAACCCACTGTATGCCAAGTGATTTGAAAGTCACATCAGTTGTGAAGGTTATGAATCCATATTTATGGAGCTGTTATCAGCTGAAAAAGGCAGAATACATGAATCGATATGGCAGTGTTACGGAAAAAACTCTGTATCATGCTACAAGCAAAAGTAATATTGACTCTATAATTAGGAGCAACTTGGATTGGAGACGTTCATGTCGAATCAGATTTGGTCAAGGTGTTAGTTTCAGTCCATCACCCAGTTATGCCAATACATATTGTAACAGGAGAAATGGCATTTACAGAGCAATGATTGCTGCAACTGTACTAGTTAATAATACTGCAGAAGGTAACAGCTGGACTACACTGCCTCCCACAGATATTGATACAACTGTTGGAAATTCCTTGCAAGTTTATGTTAAGTATAGTGACAATGAATTTTATCCACAATATGTCATTTACTACAATATTTGAGTTGTTCAATTTTTTCCATCCTTTCTTCATGAGAGTGCATACTTTTGTAATTATTGTGTATATTTGAATAATGTTGCATGAACTCTGATTTGTAATAAAAAGAAAATTATATATATATATATATATATATATATATATATATATATATATATATATATATAAAACCCATGAATAGCCAACCGTGCCTTTAGATGCTGCACACTGGATGTTTAGGTGTTACCTCACTGGAATGTAGTGGCACAAATATTTTAATGGATGTGCATGACTGATTCTATGGGGACTTGCTGTATAATATTGTGCTTTCCAAAATACATGTTAAACCATGGGGTTTATCACAGTATTTGAGACACTGTGGCACTTTTCAGATATGTGAATTCTTGCTAAATCACGCAACATTAAGGGCAGTAAAGGAGTGTCTAAGACAATGATGAGCCTCTGCCTGAGGAAAATTAAAATATATGGTATAGTGATATGCACATATACAGAAAGTGGTAGTATTGCACACACAATATATAAAAGGGCAATGCATTAGTGGAGCTGTCATTTGTACTCGTACAATTCATGTGAAAAGGTGTCGGGTGTGATTATGGCTGCACAGTGGGAATTAGCAGACTTCGAAGCTCATGAGATATCTGAAGAACACACTGTATCAAGACTAGTGGGCCATTTCTCTCTGTTTTGGCCCGATAACCCCATTTTATGGTTTATGCAGGTGGAAGCAAGTTTTGGTTGTACTGAAATTATGGCCGATACCATGAAATTCGCACTCAAAAGCCAGTTGGACCACTGTTTCATGGCAGAGGTGCAAGACATTGTCACTGCATCCCTGGCAGCAGATTTCTATGAGAAACTCATGCGGAAACTAATACGGAGAGTCGCTGCTTCGCAGGGAGATTGAAATTGCCAAGTTCTTATGCAAGAAGACATCAGTGATTGTAAACAAACACAATATCTGAGGCATCTGCACAGTAAAGTGGACACCACCACTGTGCCAGACAACTAACACTACTCTCTCACTAATCCAGCCCTCAGTAGTCCGGCCTCTCAGTAATCCAGCGCACATCCAAAAATACTTGCACAATGAATTGTCGTGTGCAACAATGCTTAGTTAATTAAACAATGCTTTATATACTTTATTTTAAATTGTAGCTTTCTTTACAGTTCGGAATCATGTCTTATAGAAGGAAACACGTTACTCGAAATTTTAGATAAGTTAAATCAAGGTTCTTCACAGAAAGCCATTACTGCTGATTTCAGTGTTGGATGAGCAACTATTTATGACATCAAGAAGAAAGAAGATGTTATTCAACAGTACTTGAGACAAGTGGATTGAGAGTTGGGAAAATGGAAGGTTATGCGAAAGAATGAGAATGAAGAACTGGACGTAGCTGTTTATAGATGGTTCATACAAGAATGCAGTAAAGGAATTCAAGTCAGTGGCCCGAATGTAAAGGAAAATGCAGCTGAATCTAACAAACAACTTGGCGGTAGTAACTTGTTTGCAGTGAGCGAAGGTTGGCTATCAAACTGGAAAAAACGTCATGGTATTCGGCAGCTGACAGTCACCGGGGAAAGTTGCTCAGCTAACGATAAGGATGCTGATGAGTTTGTAAGCAAGATACAGAAGATAACAGAGGAAGAAGATTTAAATGCTGATGCTTTGTATAATGCTGATGAAACAGGACTCTTTTTACAAGATGTTTTCTTCAAAAACATTAGCTGCCAAAAACCAGAAGAAAGCTCGTGGTTACAAGCAACAGAAACAGCGTGTAACATTAATGGCGTGTTGTAATGCACATGAGAGTCATAAACAATTGCTTAGGGTGACTGGAAAATCCCAACATCCACGTTGTTTTCAAGACACTGACATAAATACTCTACCAGTGCAGTGAGAGAAAAGAGCTAAAGAAGAAAAAGCTTTCACTGAAAGCTATCCTTATAATTGACAATGCTCCCAGTCATCCTTCAGATGTTTCTCTAAAGTCCGATGGTATACAAGCACTCTTTCTCCCACCCAGTGTGACAGCCCTAATTCAGCCCATGGACCAGGGAATTTTGGAATCAAATGAACGTACATTACTGACATTCACTTTTTGTCTCCTTGCTGAATGAAAGTGAAAACAACTCTATCGAGACTATGCTGAAGGTGTGGAAAGCACGCATGTTTTCCAAGCAGCCGAAGCATGGGCGTGTTTTCCAAGCAGCCGAAGCATGGGATAAAGTGGAGAGTGCTACCACAATGAAGAGCTAGTGAAAATTGTGGCCATCCACTGATGCCGAGTTGGATCCAGTACTGAGTGACAGTGATGAGCCAGTCAGTTCAGAATTATCAATTACTTTGTACACTAACATGTTCCACAACCTTCCAGGAGAAGGAGAAATTGATGAAGAAGATATTACTAAGTGGCTTAATGAGGAAAACTGTGATATGGACCAAACTTTAACAGATGAAGAAATAATCAAAAGCGTGCAAGAAAGTAATGAAGAAAAGGACACAGGAGGAGAGAGCATGAAGATTTCTCACAATACTGGTGCTGAAGCTGCCAATGTCTTCCTGAAGTACATTATGGAACAACCAGATACATGTAGTAATGCTCATAAAGCGGTTGCACGATAGAGCATGCCACCACCGTGCATCATCATTGCGGCAGTTAAAAATTAGGGATATGTTTCATAGTGAGTGATACGACTCTGTAATTATGTACAGTATACACTAAGGACTAAGTTTTCTTTGAAAATTAATGTATTTTTGGATTTAATAAAGTATATCCTCTATGTTTTAAAATTGTATCCTTCGGTTTAATGAAGTACAGTACACTATATTCCCTATGTTTTCAAAATAAATGAATAAAATAAATTTCAGACAATCAATAACCTGGCTTTTCCACTAAACTGGCACTCGTATGTGCCAGGAATGGTCGGATTAGCGAGAGTCTTGGGTATTTTGTACACTGTGGAGCAGTATATTACCGCCGCAAATTAAGGCAATAGTGGCATCACAAACTAACATGCCATTGGACATGGTGGCAGAGTTGGCAGATCTCATACTGGAAGCTATCACACCACTGCAGATTAGCGCAGTCACGACACAAAGCAGCAGTGCAACAGTCTCACCTACAGTCACGCATGCTGATTACAACTTGCTCATGGATAAAGTAGACATGTTGTGCTTGTAGATCAGCCCAATTGCTGTTTTGAGGCAGCACTGGAGACAACAGAAGGCATTACTGCAGGCATTCGCCAGCCACTTTGGCGAAGTGAATGTTGTGTTGCAAGGCAGTTCCAGATATCTCAGACTGGTTGTTGAAGTGTTGCACAATGAAGACCTGCATCAATATCATTACATGTTAACTCAACATCAGCAGCCAGATCGCATTCGACAAGTATAGTCTTGTGACTAGCTTTTGCTCCAAGTGGATGATAGCCAATATTTTATAAATAATGTGATATGGAATAATGAATTTAGCTTCACTTGTGAAGGTATTTTCAAACTCTACAACAGCCATTAGTGGTCACAACACAACTCACATGTTACCTGTGAACATGGCTTTCAGGTGTGGTTTTGGCATAAAGCTGTTGGGCTGGAATTGTGGAAGGAGTGCTTTTGGGCCCTTACCTATCAGGAGACAAGTTGAATGCATCCCTGTATAATATATTTCTTTGCAATACTTGGCCTGACACATTATAAAATATTCCATTTGGTGTTTGGTGACAGCTATGGATCAACATGGTGGTGCACCACCAACACTTTGGAATGGGTAACTTTAAATGAATGGTTTCCAAGGACAAGGGTTATTTGTGGAGGTCCAATTTTGTGGCCTCCATGTTCCCTGGACCGTAGCCCTCTAGATTTTTATTTGTGAGTACACTTAAAAGGAACAAGTTTACAGTACTCCACCTATGGATGTACACGACCTAATAGCTTGCATACATGCCACTTCGGCAATGGTGGATGCAGGTGCCTTACATAGAGTCAAGCAAAGTACTATCCAGAGAGTGGAGAAGTGTTTGCAAATGCAAGGTAGATGCTCTGAACGCCTTCTCTAAAGAGAACATTGCTAAGTCTATGTACAAGTATCAGCTTTCTGTAGATAAGACATTTATGTCAAACGTACAGAATGGAATTATTGTGCCTAGCATAATGTGCAATGTGTGTTTTTGTACCTCACTGGATACAGACAGTGGAATTGAGACCATTATTATTTTCGATTGGCTTTATTTGTGCGATGTATGAAACAAAGTGATCGTTTACATCTGTAAGAAGTTCGTGTTATGTTTTAATGTTTAAATAAAGGTAACAGCAACAGAAATAAATACACAAGCTGTCACATTGTGGTGGTGTAAACTGGGTACAATTTGATGCTTTAACTGGAAAGAGTTTGGTGCACACGCAACTTCAACATGGGTGAGATCTGCATATCCGTAACCCACGGCATTGCCTCATCTCACTGAGCTAATGTGCAGCTCCGGCACAGCACAGAGTTCATGTACCTGTTCTTGGCCACAATGCAACCAGTTGCAATGTTGCCAGAGCCTTGTTTTAATCACATTTCTGTTAAACTTATTGATGGGACTAGCTATTCTCGATATACTTCTGTCTTGAATTTGGATGAAGAATCACATGCTGACCACCAAGTGCGGCACTTTTTCTTTATCCTGTATGCGTTTCGGAACAGATGTTACATCTCATGCTGCACCATCGTCCTCCTTGTCTAGACCAAGTTCATATGACAGCCACCACCCTTAAACAAAGCAAAATGTTTGCCAGAAACAGGGGACACAAAGGTGGTCATTATCACAGAATTACACAGGCTGACACTACTGGTGCAACTGAAATTGACAAGGATCAAACAGAAAAAGAAGCCATGATAATGAACTTTCTTAATGTAAAGATGAACAACAAAAACAATGCACAAGAGGAGAAAAATGAAATACTGTTCTTTAGATTGTGTTACCAATAGCTTGTTGTAGACAATCAATAAGTTTGTATGTTTTTATAAATAAATAATTCAAAATTGTGCCCTTTGTTGTCTTTTTTCATGTCCTCTCCTAAGAATTTCTCTCATAGGTTCTTGGAAATCCTGTGCAGTATCACCAAAAATATTATCCAAAATAACAGCATTCTTAAATTCACTTAGTAGTTTCTGGACCCTTGAATTTCTCCATACTCAACTGTCATGTACTGATGTCTGCCGGCTAGCCTCAACACTTGTGAACTGTTTGTTCACATTGCATGTAGCCTGCACATTTATACTCGTGAACCCTTTCTATAGAAATAGATTTCACAATTTGTGCATGTGTACAGAATGTTACACCAACAGCACTTGGAAATTTGATACATATGTCAGCTTTTTTCATTATCCTTTTTAGAAACACTACTCACTGTGGTTTGGTCAATCCACATTCTACTGCTATGACTGACTGGAATCCAGCATCAGCTATATACCTACGGAAGATCTTCATCCTCTGTTCTGACCATAGTACTCCACCTCTTCTTTACCCTGTATCTGTCAAAAAAGGATTTGTAATCCACTAAACATTTTGTTCACTGAACTGATAAGGAGTTTTATAAAGCTCTCCAGGTGGACATTGATGTGATCTGTAGCATTTTTCACGGTGTACAAATGTTACTAGTTGAACCTGCAAACGTCAGTCTACTACTAAACATTCTCAAATTTCAGGAGGTATTACTTCAATGAAATCAGAGCTTCTCTTTATTCATACAGTTTATCTAATGTCAAAGCCAGAGCCCAAGGTGAAGGAAAAGCTTCTTTCTCCATTTTGTCCCCAAGTGGTAGACCTCTGGCTTCATATTTTATTCATAAATTCCGAAGCTCAAGCTTTGAAATTTGAAGGCAAGGTGGTAGCATCAATTTATCCACGATGCGGGAAACCCACACCGCTGACTAGGCAAGGTCCTAGCGGAGGTGGTTTGCCGTTGCCTTCCTCTGACCGTAATGGGGATCAATGATGATAATGAAGATGACACAATGACATCCAGTCATCTCGAGGCAGGGAAAATCCGTGATCCCGCCGGGATTCGAACCCGGGACC
This sequence comes from Schistocerca serialis cubense, assembly GCF_023864345.2. Lineage (NCBI taxonomy): Eukaryota > Metazoa > Arthropoda > Insecta > Orthoptera > Acrididae > Schistocerca > Schistocerca serialis. The sequence continues at coordinate 479,556,469 of NC_064639.1, read as the reverse complement.
CCGTGTGTGGGAAGCAAGAACGCTACCGCAAGACCACGAGCTGCAGACCAATTTATTCATAGAGCCCAATATCCTTGATTTCAATGGCTGCTTCTCAACCCAGGCTATTTGGATTCTTTCCCTCCAATGCCACCTTCTCTTAACAACGCACATGGGGAGTTATCCTCGCACCCCATTCTTTACTCCTGTAACCTTCCTGGCCTCAATCTCCATTAACTCACGGTCCCCACACCCTCCACCACACAGTTTCTCCTTCCCTGGTCTTGCCACCCCCTACCAATCCACATCTTGGCATCACACCCTCATTGTAATGCACCCCACGAGCTCCAGTACAGTCATCACATGTCCAACCTGAGCACCTGCCACCCCCCTCCTCTCTTCCTTATTCCTAGGCAGTAAGCCTACTGCCTCCCTCTGAGCCACTAGCTACCCACCACAACTTCTTCCTGCCTCCCACTTCTCTTCCCCTCTATCCACCCCACCAAACACAACCCCCATCCCACCCTAGTCCACCTGCCAAAATGGTCTCAACATTTTTCGTCCAGTTGGCACAATTTAGAATTTAAGTGTGTGTGTGTGTGTGTGTGTGTGTGTGTGTGTGTGTGTGTGTGTGTGTGTTTTCAATATCAACTTGCGAGATGGGTTTGACAGACTGTTTCCCTATCACAAATGGGTTCATCAACAACAGTGCACTTTTACCTTTTGCCTTCACAGCCACTCTGCCAATTAGATACCAATGTCATTTCGGAATTTTCAATCAAACAAGATTGATTAAACTCATCTGGACAACAGAGAAGCAGTACAGTGACAATGCTCCTCCAGCTCTTGCACCTGACAAACTTCAATTGTATGTCATCTACTTCAAGGATACACAAGAGTGTGGAGATGTCTATGGAGCCCTGATTTGTGTAGCTACTTCACAATATTATATCTTCAGGCAAAATCTAAGGCTTTAATGTCAAAAAATGTGCCTGTTAAGGTATGTTGCATAGGAATGTCAGCTGCATTTGAGGTTCCAGCAAGGTTATGTTCCTGATGGTGAATGATAGCTCCTGAGTCCACATGTTCACTATTTGATGTCAAGTTTTTCCTGCAATAATAGTTAAAAAGGCATTATGGCAGCTACGGACGCATTCATGGCATTTCCTCTTCCCTTATACTCTTGTAGAGTTAAAATACTTTCTTTCCATAAATTAAGAAAGCTTCATGTCAGTGGACTGTCATCAAAAAGGTTAAGGATTTCTTTAGGTCTGTTTTGAAGACACCAGAACTCAACCGGTTCCAAACAAGGCATGGAAATTGTCACTACTGGAGGTATAAATGTGGCATGGTTGATAGACCTGACTGTGACTGTGGACACAACAAATAGACACTACGACGCATCAGTACCGAATGCCCTTTAAGGAAATTCCAAGACCTTCATTTGCTTAAGGGAGAAGCTACCACCTGGCTGAAAGGACTGGACATCCATCTTTGAGCAGTACAGTAATGCCAACTACATGGTTACCTTACGGAATTATACGTCACTTATTATTTTATTCTATGTGACTTGATATTATATACATTTGTTGTTATCAGTATTTTCTTATAATCGATATGTACTGTATATATATCTTTTATCTCAAAATGTGCCAGATGTAGTCTGATGCTGTACTGCTGATGTAATCTGATGATGTATTTAAAACCATACGAAATAATAATAATAATCTCTGCGTAACTACTGCACCCTACAGCCACTCAAGCCCGCTTACTCTAGTCAAGCCTTGTCTCTTTACATGACTCTTACCTCACAAACTGCCTTCCATTACCAAACTGACAATTCATTGATACCTCACGACATGTCCTATCAACTGACATTGTCATTCAGCCAAATTGTGTCATAAATTTTTTTTCTCCTGAAATCAATTTTGTACTGCCTCATTAGTTGTCCAATCTGTCTGCCTTATCTTCAGTGTTCTTTCATAACATCAGTTTCAGAAGCTTCTTTTCCCTACTTGTCTGAACAGCTTATTGTCTATATTTCAGTTCCATACAGAGCTCCATTCTACACAAATGCCTTCCCGAAAAGATTAAATACTTTTCTTGCTCTAGCAAGCCTGCACTTAATATCCTCTCTACTTTGATCATTGTCAGTAATCTTCCAATTAAATAGCAATCCTCATATACTATTAGTATCTCATTTCCTAATGTAATTCTTTCAGATCACCTGATTTAATCTGACAATTTTTTCTCTCCAGTGTTGTAATTTTTGTGGTCTTCATCTTATAACCTATTTTCAAGACATTATCCATTCCTTTCAACTGATCTTCTGCCTGAACTACAATTCCTGTTCCAAATTTCTTCTTGCTTTCTGATATTACTTGTTCAATGTGACACTGGGGTACGCTACAACCCTGTCTCCTTCCCTTCTCAATTACTGCTTCTCTTTCTTTCATGTTCAATTCTTAACACAGTCTGGTGTTCTGTACAAGTTGTAGATAACTTCAACTTCGTGTATTTTATCCATGCTACTTTCAGAATTTGAAGGAGTGAGTTCCAATCAACAGTCAAAAGATTTCTCTTAATCAACAAATTCCATAAGCATAGGTTTGCTTATCTTCCACCAATCTTCTAAGGTAAGTTACAGGGTTAACACTAACTTGCATGTTCTTAATTTCTCCGGAATCCAAATTGATCTTTTCTGAGATCAGCTTCTATATGTCTTCCCATTTTTCTGTGAATAATTTGTGTAATATTAACCTGATAGTTTGATAATATCTCAACTAAGGCATCTAATTTTAAAAACATGTTAGGAACAGCAGCAATCCACAACCACCCCCAACAAATGAAGACATTAATGGAACCCCAGCTACATGAAATACCTCCCAAATAGCCTCTAGGAATGAAAGCATTGTGCCACGCAATCTATAAAGTTGGTTACACCAATTACAACAATGATTTTCTGCTAAAATAAAGCAGATCCATACCTGTGTGCTTACGGTGCTCCACTGCCAACTGCAGCAGAATTCATGTAATTTCCAAATGTGAATTGTATGTATAAATTTGAAATATAAAATTACTTGTGACGATGTTAATCAGCCTCAACCACAGGAAATTAATTTATTATATCTTTTGCCTGAGATGAACCCGGAATTGAAAGTCAGCTGAAGTCAGATAAAGAAGTGAAGAGTCTACTAAAGAGGAAACAGCAGTCTCATTTACATTTCATTGTTCTTCTTAGAAGGGTCCATAATAGTAGAAGACTGGAACTGAACAACACAGTAGTTTAATTAAGAAGCTAATGGGAGAAATATAAAATTTGGCTGTGAGGAGAAAATAGTGAGTACTATTTATTCTAAAACAACTGTGGATGCACTGTGTAATTTAGAGTAGTTTTGTGAAATGAACATGGACATACAAATTGTAAGCTCTCTATGTTGGTGCACAATATAATGAACTCCAGTATTTCAGTCTTTCTAATTCTGTAAAGAAAACTACCCTCCCACACCCCGAACTACGATTCTTTCACATTATTTTTCAGTTTTCAGAACAGTAAAACTATCTGGACGGGTTTGAACAAGGCAGACAAATTGAAACAACAATAAGCATTTTTTCCCTATTGGAATTAAAGGTGCTGAATAACACCATTGGACATCATATGATGGTCGACGACCATTATAAGGAGATAGCAGTTCAGTGAGGAGGGCGTTCAGCAAAGAAAATGAGATTGTTGGTCTTGTCAACATACAGAGATGTGGGAGTCCAAAAACTAGTTGTCATTAGTGATCCAAAAGTGTAATGAAGGCCAGAAATAAACATTTATATAAATGATGAGTACTATTAACTGTACAAAAACATCGAAAAACGGTTTCAACTCAGGGTCATAGTAGATCATTCGTTTCTTCCAATTTAACAGTAACTCTCACAGTTGTGATAGTGTGGGAAATTTAACTGATAATCATACCTAACCATGTAACTTTGCCTGAGGGATAATATTTTGTTAGGAGAGTTGTATTAAACCAGTCAACCTACATTTGAGAAAAATCTGCTCAGCTGTGTTCCACTATTAAATGTCAAACCTTTCCATACAAAACTCCAGAAAAGGAATGAACACATGTCACACTGGTAAACAGACAACTTTATTTTATTCTAGACATTGAATATCTGGTGACAATGTGCGACATCAGTATACTTTCATTCACTAACACACAGTTCAAACACAAAGGCATACTTAACTTAGGCGGAAGGAATTAGGGGGACAAGATGAATCATGGTGTACCTGCTACAACCTGCCAACAGAAGCAGCAGGACATCATAAAATTTACACAGGCAGCTTTTGTGCTGGAATGTTGACATGGCTGCCTAGAATATGTAACATGTGATATGCATTGGCTTATTACAAGTTAACACTGGACATTTTAATAACAGCACACCAGTTAGAAATTTAATGAATAACGAGAGAGAGGTACACTACTTTGATGACATGAGAAAGGAAAAGTTGGGTACTTCCTACCTCTCACAAAGTCAAACAATGAATCAGTCATCACTGTTATGCTTCGAGAGAATGGTGGCAGACAGTGGTAGGTTCACGTGCTACTGGGCGGAAGGCGAAAGAGGGAGCAAGCCGTGCGGCTGGCTCTCTGCATCTTAGCAACAGGTATGAGATGCTACCCAGTGTTGTTGATAACTCTGAGCCAGCATGGGATGCCTCTCCTGTTGGGCCAGCAGTCGATTTTTCTGCCCAGTCCGGACAAGTACAGAGTGTGGGTATGCTAATCATTGGGAGCTCTAATGTCAGGCAGGTGATGGAGCCCCTCAGGGAGAGAGCAGGCAAGGCGGGAAAGAATTCAAGTGTGCATTTGGTGTGTTTGCCGGGTGGTCTCATCTGTGATGTGGAGGAGGCCCTGCTGGCAGCTATCGAGTGCACTGGGTGCAACCAGCTGCATGTAGTGGCAAATGTCGGCACAAATGACGCCTGCCGCTTGGGTTCTGAGGCCATCCTTGTCTCCTTTTGGCTGCTGGCTGATTTGGTGAAGGCAACTAGCCATGCAGGCTAAGCTGTCTATTTGTAGCATCGTACCCAGGGTTGATCGCGGTCCTCTCGTTTGGAGCAGAGTGGAAGGTCCAAACCAGAGGCTCAGACAACTCTGCAACGGTGTCAGATGCAACTTTCTCGACCTTTGCTATCAGGTGCAGAATCGTATGGCCCCCTTATTAGGCCAGGCATGCACTACATGCAGGAAGCAGCTACTAGGGTAGCAGAGTACATGTGGCATGCATATGGGGCTTCTTTAGGTTAGAGAACACCTCCCTTGGGATCACAGACGATTTGCCTGTTAAATCAGTCACAATTACCTCAGTGAATCTTGGTTCTCACAGATCAGAGATAGAAAAGATTAATATGATTTTAGTAAACTACAGGAGCACACAAGGAAAGGTCCCAGACTTAGTATCACTTACTGAAGGTTATAACACACAGATAGTATAGGGAACAGAAAGATGGTTGAAACGAGACATCAATGACAACGAAACCCAAAGTTCAGGTTGGAATGTTTATTGTAAGGATAGGTTAGTTGCCAATGGTGGCGAGTATCAAAGAACAGCCAAAAATGGTGGTCAGATGCTTTTATAGACCACCTGAGTCAGGATCTGTAGTTGTAGAGCACTTCAGACAGAACTTGTAGAATATCATTAGTAATTTTCCTGATCATTCCGTTGTAATAGGGGTGACTTCAACTTGCCAAGAATAGATTGGGAGTGTTACGCCACCAAAACAGGTGCTAGAGACAGGGAACCATGTGGCATTGTCTTGGATGTCTTGTCCGAATATTATCTTGAGCAGATAGAGAACCAATTCGTGAGGGTAACGTCTTAGACCTCCTGGCAACAAACAGATCTGAACTTATCAAATCAGTTAATGTAGAGGAAGGTATTAGTGATCATAAGGCTGTGACAGCGTCTATGATGACAGGTCCTACGAGGAATGTTACGAAAGGTAGGAATATATATTTGCTCAGCATGGGTGACAGGATACAAATTTCAGAATACCTCATCAGTCAGCATCAAACATTTGGTGATGAGGACGAAGATGCGGAGAACAAATGGAAAAAATTCAAAGGCATCGTTCAATAAGCCCAAGACAAGTATGTAAGATTTTAAGGGATGGGAAAGATCCACCACGGTTTAACAGCCCTGTTAGAAAAGTGCTACAAAAACAAAGAGCACTTCATATCGGATTCAAGAGAAGTAAAACCCTAGCTGACAAACAAAAGCTGAACAAAGCAAAAATAAGCGTAAGGAGAGCAGTGAGAGAATGGTTCAATGATTTTGAAAGTAAGACGACATCAGCCGACCTGAGTAAAAACGCTAAGAGATTTTGGTGATATGTAAAATCTGTAAGTGGGTCAAAATCATCTATTCATTCTCTCAGCGACCACACCGGCATCGAAATGGAACATACCAGAGAGAAGGCCAAAATACTGAATTCGGTCTTCCAAAGTTATTTTACCGCGGAAGATCGTAACACTGTCCTCCCTTTCGATCATCGTATGAACATCGAAATGGCAGATATTGAGATAACCAATTGCAGAATTGAAAAGCAGCCACAATCTCTTAGTAGCAGAAAGGCTTCAGAACCAGATGAGATACCTATAAGATTCTATAAAGATTATGCAAAGGAACGTGCTCCCCCTCTAGCAGTAATTTATCGTAGATCACTTGAGCAACAAAAGGTGCCTAACAACTGGAAAAAAGCGCAGGTCATTCCCATTTTTAAGAAAGGCCGTAAGACAGATCCACACAATTATAGGTCCATATCATTGATGTCATTCTGTTGTAGGATTATGGAACATGTTTTATGCTCAAGAATTATGACTTTTTGGAAAATGAAAATCTCTTCTATAAAAATCAACATGGATTCCGCAAACAGAGATTTTGAAAAACTCAGCTCGCTCTGTTCCTCCACGAGATCCACAGTACAATGGGGCTCAGGTTGATGCTGTGTTCCTTGATTTCACTAAGGCATTTGACACCGTCTGGCATTGCCATTTAATGAAAAAAATACAAGCTTACGGAGTATCGGAGCAGACCTGTGATTGAATTCAAGACTTTCTTGCAGATAGAACTCAACATGTCATAGTTAACGGAACTAAATCAACAGATGTGAAGATAATATCCGGAGGACCACTGGGAAGTGTGATAGGACTGTTGCTGTTTACAATATGAATAAATGATCTAGTAGAAAATGTCGGATGCTCTTTGAGGCTATCCGCAGATGATGCAGTTGTCTATACCAAAGTAGCAACACCAGAAGACAGTAAGAATTTGCAGAAGACTTGCAGAGACTTTAATGGTGCAGGCTCTGGCAGTTGACCCTGAACATAAAGAAATGTAACATATTGCTCATACGTAGGAAAAAAAAATCCACTACTGTACAGCTACTCTATTGATAACAAACAACTGGATACAGCGTCTGCTGTAAAATATCCAGCCATAACTATCCAGAGTGACCTTAAGTGGAATGACCATTTAAAACATACAGTTGGGAAAGCAGACACCAGACTCGGATTCAGATTCATTGGAAGAACATTAAGGAAATGTAACTCATTCACGAAAGAATTGGCTTATAATGCACTTGATTGCCCAGTTCTTGAGTATTATTCATCTATATTGGATCCCTATTAGGTAGGACTGATAGAGAGATAGGGAAGATCCAACGAAGAGCGACGCATTTCGTCATGGGATGGGGGGTTGGTGAGAGGGCGTTACGGAGATGCTAAGCAAACTCCCCTGGCAGTTGTTACAAGAGAGGTGTTGTGCGTCACAGAGAATTTACTATTCTAATTTTGGGACAGCAGTTTTCAGGAGGAGTTGGACAACATATTACTTCACCCCTCACACATCTCACGTATTGATCACAAGGAGAAAATTCGAGAAATTAGAGGCAATACTGAGGCTTACCGAAAATCATTCTTCTCATGCAGTATTTGCGAGTGGAACAGGGTTGGAGGGATCAGATAGTGGTACCAAAAGTACCCTCCGCCACACAACATTAGGTGGTTTGCGGAGTATTAGGATGATGTAGATGAACGAATGGTTATTGCAATTAACTGTAATAGTCTTTCTATTTCTGCAATTTCTGTACTGATAATGGGGTGGACATGAAGTGCGGGTTCAACCCCATAGGTTCAGCCCAGAGCAGGCACCTGCTCCCCCCCCCCCCCCCCCCATATTTCGCCACCACATCTAGATTTGGACTGGAGGTACTGTTTGAATATTTTCTGTCAAAGTGACAAAGGAGATGCAGTTTAGTCCATTAACTAAACAAGAACCATTATGTATGAATGCATGGTTTCACGGCGATATGAATTAATAAAACTTTCAGCCGTGTCAGGTGGTTAAACTCCCATGAGCTTTCGACCGAGCTCTCTTCAGTCATTGTCAACTGGTAAGAATGACTGCTGTGTCACCGTGGCAGCATCATTATATAGCCACACTGGTGGCAGAGACGTCACTAGTGCTTTCTTCCTGGTCGTATATGGTAATGTTTTCATCCTGCGTCTATCGTGTCTATTGTAACTTCGCGATGGGTGGGACCCAGGCTGTGCTGAGCTGCAACCGACATCCTTGTTGATGGTGTTTTCATAGGTTTTTATTTCAATACCTTCCTTTATGACACTATCCCAAAATCCTTTCGTCCTCATAATGACAGATGTTTCGTCGAATACAATTCGGTGTCCATTTTCTCAGGTGTGTTCTGCTATGGCTGATTTTTCTGAATAGCATATGCATAAGCACCTCTCGTGTTCTGTCCGGTGTTGCTCCACATTGCGTACTGTTTGGCTGACACAGTAACAGCCACACTGACGTGGTATCTTGTACACCCCAGGCATTCTAAGCCCTCAGTCATCCATCACAGGCCTCATGAGCTGTTGAATTTTTGCAGGGGGCCTGAACACCGATGAAATGTTATTTCTCTTCAGGAGCCGGCTAATCTTTCCCGACACTGCACCACAGAAAGACAAAAACACAAGTTTCTTGCTTTCTTCTTCGGTGGTGTTCTCTACTCTGTTGGTGTTTCTTGTGTGTCACACCAGGTATAGCCTGTGACACCTGTCCGTGGATGTACCGGTTTTCCCGGAAGACTTTTCGGAGGTGTCTCAGTTCTAGTGTCAAACTTTCAGCTTCTGAGATAACTTTAGCATGATGGACGAGGGTATTCAGAACACCACGTTTTTGTGCCGGATGGTGGTGGCTGAGAGCGTGCAGATACCGATCTGTGTGTGTTGGTTTCCTGTAGCCCCTGTGGCTGAGGTGCCCATTGGTTTTCCGTCAAACGAGGACGTCAAGGAAAGGCAATGCACCATCTGTCTCGACTTCGATCGTAAACTTGATATGGCCGTGAATGCTGTTCAAGTGTTCTAAGAATTCTCCCAGTTTTTCACGACCAGGGGGCCAGATGATAAAAGTGTCATTGACATAATGGTAAAAGCAACTTGACTTAGCTGGAGCTGTGTCCAAGGCGATGTCTTCAAATTTTTCCATAAAAAGGTCGGCTAAGGATGGAGCTAATGGGCTTCCCATAGTCATGCCATCCAACTGGTCGAAATATTGGCCGCCATGTAGGAAACACGACGATGCCAACGTGTGTTTAAACAGTCTGTTTAAACAGTCCCACAATTGTGGTATCAAATAACTGGGAGAGGAGATCTATACAGTCTTTGACTGGAACATGTGTAAACAGGGAGACCACATCAAAACAACCATTATATCTCCTTGACTAAGATGCAGTTGTTTAATTCTGTTGATAAAGTCGTCGGTGTTCTTGATGTGATGCACACAACGAGCCACATGTGGTGCAAGGAGGCTGGCCAGGTGTGTTGCCAATCTGTAAGTGGGTGACCCAATGGTGTTCATTATGGGATGAAGAGGGGAATCCAGTTTGTGGATTTTTGGTAGTCCATAAAGCATTGGTGGTCTCAGCGCCTGAGGAAGGAGATTCTTAATAACACTTTCTTCCAGTGTTGACAGTTTTAGAAGCTCTGATGTCTTCCTCATTATTCTTGATGTCAGGTCCCTTGACAGTTTCCGGTACATATCCTCTTCAAGAATCAACTGAATTTTGGCATCGTAGTCGGCTTTATTCAGAAAGATGGATGCATTGCCCTTGTCAGCTGGCAGAGCAACAGTGAGGGGGTCATTGTGGAGTGCTTGAAGACCATGGTGTTCAGCCTTAGTCAAGTTAGATCTTGGTGGTTTAGATTTTGAAATGATACAACACGTTTCATGGTGAATTTCGTCTGCACTCTCACTAGGCATCTTGCAGATGCTTGTTCAGCTCCACTTATAATATCACAGATAGGATGCTCCAAGGCACTGGTGTGAATTTAAGACCTTTCTTAAGCGCCGAAATGGCAGCCACATCGATCTCTTTCTCTGTCATGTTGATGACAGTTCGTTCTGTTGGTTTTTGTTCTGCACTGTGTTGTTGTTGTTGTTGAGATAGCCGCGTGAACTTCCCTTTCTGTTCCTCTGTGGTCTTCTTTCATGTTGACACCTGTTGTACTGTGGTGGCCGCGTCGATCCACTCCCAATCTACTTGCGAGAGTACCTCTGTCAATTGCAGATGGATAGCCAGCAACTCACAACCATTTAAATCCAGCTGCTCCCTTGCGAAGTGTAACCTTTCCCACAACAGGGCAGAGCTGGCACAACGATAGATTCTTCTGGCTGCCGGGGTGTTGATGTGATGGCTCACCCTGAAAAAGCATGGAATCGTGTTCTCATCTCGACAGCATAGCAGGAAGGCTAGAGGGCCTAACAGTTTAGCCTTCTTTACATGCAGGTTCCCTAGGCGTTTAATGCTGTGCCATGTTTCCTCCCCATGGAGGTACGTCATGTATGAATGCATGGTTTCATGGCGATATGAATTAATAAAGTTTTCTAGGGCCTCCAGCGGCGTCAGGCGGTTAAAATCCCATGAACTTTCGAACGAGCTCTCCTCAGTCATAGTCAAGTGATAAGAATGACTGCTGTGGCCGCGTCGTTATATAGCTGCACTGTTGGCTGTGATGTCACTAGTGCTCTCTTCCTCGCCATATATGGTAATGTTTTCATCCTGCATCCATCGCGCCCATTTTAACCTCGTGATGGCCATGACTCAGGCTGTGCTGAGATGCAAAACGACATCCTTGTTGATGGTGTTTTAAGAGGTTTATTTCAACAGCTTCTTTTATGATGCTATCCCAAAATCCTTTTGTCCTCATAACGGCAGATGTTTCGTCAAATAGAATTTGGTGTCCATTTTCTAAGGCATCTGCCATGGCTGATTTTTCTGGATAGTGAACGCGTAAGCACCTCTCATGTTCCGTCTGGCATTGTTCCACATTGCGTACTGTTTGGCCGACATAGTAACAGCCAAACTGACATGGTATCTTGTACACCCCAGGCATTCTAAGCCCTCAGTCATCCATCACAGGCCTCATGAGCTGTCGAATTTTTTCTGGGGACCTGAACACCGATGAAATGTTATATCTCTTCAGGAGCCGGCTAATCTTTCCCTACAATGTACCACAGAAAGACAAAAACCCAAGTTTCTTGCTTTCTTCATCAATGGTGTTCTCTTCTCTGTTGGTGTGTTTCTTGCGTGTCACACCAGATATAGCCTGTGACACCTGTCTGTGGCTGTACCCATTTTCCCCGGAGGATTTTTTGGAGGTGGCTCAGTTCTAGTGGCAGACTTTCAGCGTCTGAGATGACTTTAGCATGATGGATGAGGGTATTCAGAACTACATGTTTTTGTGCCGGATGGTGGTGGCTGAGAGCATGCAGATACCGATCTGTGTGTGTTGGTTTCCTGTAGACACTGTGGCTGAGGTGCCCATTGGTTTTCTATCGAACGAGGACGTCAATGAAGGGTGCGGGATGAAAACATTAACATATATGGTGAGGAAGAGAGCACTAGTGACGTCACAGTCAGCAGTGCGGCTATATAATGAAACGGCCACAGTGACACAGCAGTCATTCTTACCACTTGACAATGACTGAGGAGAGCTCGGTCGAAAACTCATGGGATTTTAAGCACCTGACTCGGCTGAAAGTGCGAGAAAATTTTATTAAGCACCACCACTACCACCACCACCACCACTTATAACTTACAACTTTATACAGCACTCAGTTTGTTTGTGTTTCATTCAGATGAATAAACAGTAATGTTATGTTATTATAGAAGTCTATTATGGGCAGTTTATCCACAAGAGATATTAACTCTAAGTTGTCAAAGGGTCATTCCACAGTTATTAAATAGGTGGTTAAATTTATAAATGGCTGTATTTCTATTGAACATAAGCCATGTGAATGCATTCCAATACTGCAACCACATATGAAAACATTGAAACAGTGTATGACATTGTATTGGACAATCATTGATAAAAATTGTATGAAACTGATTACATCAGTACATGGGGATGAGTACGATATTTTTCCATGAATAACTGACTGTGAGAAAACCTTGTACAAAACTGTACATATACTACAATGGCCATTAAAATTGCTACACCATGAAAATGATGTGCTACAGATGCGAAATTTAGCCGACAGGAAGAAGACGCAAATGATTAGCTTTTCAGAGCATTCACACAAGGTTGGCACTGGTGGCGACACCTACAACATGCTGACATGAGGAAAGTTTCCGATTTCTCATACACAAACAGCAGTTGACCAGCGTTGCCTGGTGAAACGTTGTTGTGATGCCTCGTGTAAGGAGGAGGAATGCGTACCCTCACATTTCCGACTTTGATAAAGGTCGGATTGTAGCCTATCAAGATTGCGGTTTATCGTATCGCGACATTGCTGCTCACGTTGGCTGAGATCCAATGACTGTTAGCAGAATATGGAATTGGTGGGTTCAGGAGAGTAATACAGAATGCCGTGCTTGATCCCAACAGCCTTGTACCACTAGCAGTCGAGATGACAGTCATCTTATCCACATGGCTGTAACGGATCGTGCATCCATGTCTCAATCCCTGAGTCAACAGATGGGGACGTTTGCAAGACAACAATCATCTGCACAAACAGTTCGACAACATTTGCAGCAACATGGACTATCAGCTCTGAGACCATGGCTGCGGTTTCCCTTGACGCTGCATCACAGACAGGTGCACCTTTTACGGTGTACTCAATGACAAACCTGGGTGCACGAATGGAAACGTCATTTTTTCGGATGAATCCATGTTCTGTTTACAGCATCATGATGGTCGCATTCGTGTTTGGCGATATTGCGGTGAACGCACATTGGAAGTGCGTATCCATCATCGCGATACTGGCATATTACCCGGCGTGATGGTATCGGGTGCATTGGTTACACGTCTCGGTCACCTGTTGTTTGTATTGACGGCACTTTGAACAGTGGATGTTACATTTCAGATGTGTTACGACCCGTGGCTCTACCCTTCATTCAATCCCTGGGAAACCCTACATTTCAGCAGGATAATGCACGACCGCATGTTGCAGGTCCTGTGCGGGCCTTTCTGGATACAGAAAATGTTCGACTGCTGCCCTGGCCAGCACATTCTCCAGATCTCTCACCATTGAAAACATCTGATCAATGGTGGCCGAGCAACTGGCTCGTCACAATACGCTAGTCACTACTCTTGATGAACTGTCGTATCATGTTGAAGCTGCATGGGCAGCTGTACCTGTACACGCCATCCGAGCTCTGCTTGACTCAATGCCCAGGCGTATCGAGGCAGTTATTATGGCCAGAGGTGGTTGTTCTGGGTACTGATTTCTCAGGATCTATGCACCCAAATTGCGTGAAAATGTAATCACATGTCAGTTCTAGTATAATATATTTGCCAAATGAATACCCGTTTATCATCTGCATTTCTTCTTGGTGTAGCAATTTTAATGGCCAGTAGTGTATTTGTTGAATGCTAACTAAATGCAAATATTAAAAGAACTTTTCTCAGTGATTTTTGCAATGTTTCAAAAAGAATTCAAATGATGATGATCTCTTTAGCCACGTGAACACTATTCCACATGATAAATGAAACACAATCGAGGTGGCATTAGAGGGGGGTTGTTTGGGGAAGGAGACCAGACTGCGAGGTCAACGGTCTCATCGGATTAGGGAAGGATGGGGAAGGAAGTCGGCCGTGCCCTTTCAAAGGAACCCTCCCGGCACTTGCCTGGAGCGATTTGGAGAAATCACGGAAAACCTAAATCACGATGGCCGGACGTGGGATCGAACCGTTGGCCTCCCGAATGCGAGTCCAGTGTCTAACCACTGCATCACCTAGCTTGGTGGTGGCATTAGAAATGCCTACAAAATATTCTACTGCTATCCAAATTGTGAACTTAGGTAGTGGTGCGTGCCTCCTAATTTGATATTACGATTATTAGGCACCTAAAACATCCACCAGAGATACAAAACACCTATTTAGGTTTTCTTTTGCTCTCTTTAATTGTGAATTGGCATTATGCCCTTCTTTCTCAAAAGTCACGGGGTCTGCCGTGGAAGGTTTGAGCCCAGATTACAACAATACTCTATTCTTCTCTCTGTTAAGAACCTGGCAGCTTCTTATGATTTTTGGAGAACTATGGAACTGTATGTGTCAACAGAGTGATGAATCAAAGCTGACTGGTGATATGTTGCATCATGTCCCGCCTGAAAAGCATCCAATTGGATTCGTTCACAATCTACCCAAGAAAACCTCTTTTAGAGAATTATCTGCCTGACAGACAAAATTAAGACTGGGAAGTGAACACCGAAGTGCAGATCTTCAATAACTTTCCACTGAGCAGCAATAATAAGTATATCAGAAGTACATACCCTTCCAGTGGTTTCATTTCGAAGCCACTCAAATGCAAAAGCACAATTTCAAATTTAGTAACAGTGACTGTAGATATACTTATTTCAGTGCCTGTGATCTTCTGATCTCCTCTATATGATCTCCCCCCCCCCCCCCCCCTCTCTCTCTCTCTCTCTCTCTCTCTCTCACACACACACACACACACACACACACACACACAAACACACACACACACACACACACACACACACACACACACACACACACAATCTCTTACAATCACACAGTACAATCTCTGTGCCAACTGTTGCTTTGGGTGCTGTAAGTAACTACTGCCCCAGATCACATAATAAAGACGTGACCCGAGCTGCTACAATGCTTACGTTCCTAGAAGTACATCAGTGTACCACTAATATCTTGCAATAGAATCACAATTTCACGTGAAAGGCATTGATACTTAAAAAATAAAAAAATAAATAAAAAATTATAGTTTCAGGCAGAAACTACTGGTACTCTAAGGGCTAAGGCAATTTTGTGCCTACAGGACTCTCACTCCTTGTTCTTTTTCCCCTTTTCCACATTGATAGCACACTGCAATTCAAAGTTGGTACTGCTGGAACGAAATAGCAAAGAATTAAAGTACAGCTAAACAACAGTTTCCCATAATTTCTGGAAACCGTCAGTCTCTTGCAGCCAATGTAATGTGTTTGAAACTTATAAATCTGAAACCTCCTACACAGTTTCCCCTATAATGTGAGACCTTACAGCACATCAATGGAGTCAAACTCACGAAGTACAGGAGTACTGAAAGTCAGTCTGAATGCCTCCTTTTCCTGCAGGTCCCCTTTAGGAATCTTAACGCAGTTACATCTGTCATACCATTATCCCCCTCATCTCATAACAACATGGGTTTTCACAAAATAGAACGACTTATCAGAATAGTTCCACTTCTGATTCTTTTCAACCGACTTCACGATTCCTCCTCCATCATATTGGGTTTTTTGAGCACAGAAAAAGTTACACTTTAGAAAAGATCCCTTCCTCTCTTCTAACAACTACAAACACAAATTAAATATAATTATTTATATGTTGTATTAATATGGTTTGTCTTTAGCTGGTGTACAATACGTTCAAGGACCGAACTTGTGATTTCTATTAATGGGGTGCGTATCTGTATCACTTGTTGGTTTTCATGAACTATACATAGTGTACGGTGTGCATGCTCAATGGGATTACAATAAGAAGCTAATAAAACAACTGCTACCCCAAGAGCTCCAAATGTTTGAGAAAGAATAATAAAACTGAGGAGCACCATATACCCCAGATGTTACCCGATACAGACAGCTTAAATGGGCATTTAACCATGGCTTTTATCATCACTGGGTCAGTTCATATAAAATCAACAACAGGTTTGGACATCACAGCATCAGATACTTATTTATTTGTTCATGTTATGTACCCTTAGAGTAAATGAGGAGTAAAAATTTCACTCTCTTTCTATGCATAGATAATTTATTTTTCTAATTTCAAGTCAAGAAAATTTTCTTATTATTTTATATTGAGTGCCATGAAACAAAAATGTCTGCAGCTAAAAAGTTATTGATGCTAGGAGGCTGGAATTTATATCATTGGAAAAGCCTTCATTTGAGATCTAATATAACACAATAATGCTGTACCATTTCCTTTGATTTTCTAAAATAAAAGTATTTTGAAAAATCTAAAACCCCTTTTGTTTTTTCTAAAGCAAAACTCTACAAACACTGCTATTACTTTCAAGATGGAGAATGAACACGTTTCTGGGACAGAAAATTAGGAACATCACATTACATAAAAGAAACAATCTTTTAGTAACAAACCATGAAATCAGCACTTTTCTGCAAAACTCAGGCTAAATTATTACTGTTACTTAAAATACAATGATAGTATTCATGTAATAAAATTCCACGAAATACAAATCATTGTGTAAGAGTGACTTTAATTAACATCTGCATTTTTGTTAGAAGAGATTTAAGCAATCTTTTTCTGATACACTTGATAAAAATTAACACAATAAAAAGCTCCACAAAGTAATCAGTTGAAAAATTTTACTTTAATAAGTCTCATTAAAAAGAAGTGATGATTATTTGACATCTCATCCATGATCAATGTATAAACTCTTCCAGTAAGCATCCTGAACTCAACAATTCTTGCACATTTAAGACTTTAGAGATAAGACTTTGTTAAACTGGAGGTGGGGGGACTAGGTCCCAATGGATGAAGAACTTTAACTTTGAATCTCTTAGATTGATGGTCTTTTTTTAAGGACCTACCACTGAACTTTGAGGTCTGCTGCTGTTGATTAAGGCACTTGTAACCAACCCAGGTTCAATGATGCACAAAGCTTGTGAGGAAGTTTGCTGTTTGGAAATGGTTTGCTTATTTGATTCCTACTGCAAGGAGTACGGCTTAATGACAGCCTGTAATTCACACACTGACATGGGAAAGTGCTGTATGAGTCCCTTAAATGATTTTTTAAAATTACAGAATTAGAACAATAGTCTTCTTTAATTTTGCCTGTGTGTATAATTAATAATGGATGCCCAGAATGGTTGCTAGAGCAAAATCATATAGCTATTTGGGTGTCATAAATTAATTTCCTACTGAATACTTGCTGTAGCAGCAAGTCTTTTAAAAGGGTCACTAAGTCCATGGTATGCAGTTTTACCCACATCCTACAGCAAACGTTGCCATGTTGTAGCAATATTATGATAATTCTTATAAAGGTAAGTGTTGTGACAGTGCCACGAGATTTAAAAGTGCCGCTATGTCAGTACACGAACACGGCGATAGAGGCGCTCCGCAGCTCGGCCGAGCGCGGGAGCGCCACCTGGCTATGAACGGCGCCGGCCGCATGTCACGGCACGGCAGTTGAGTGACAGATACGGAGTTGGTAGCATGTAACCCGCTATTGTTTCTACGTTTGTATATCCACGCAATTTATTAGTGATTAAAGGTTATAATAGTATGTGCTTTTTCTGTTCTTATATGCTGCTGTATTGCCATCAGAAAAGTTGATCACCTTTTGTATGTTAGGTAATTTTTCATTTTATACTGAGATGATGACTGACTGGAAACAATAAATGCCACTATTTGTTTTCTTGAAGCACAAAAGAAAAATTTTCCAGCTAACTCACAGTTTATGAGAACTTGTGCCTCTGGTAAGTTATGTTGTACAATCATAAAACAAGTTCGTTTTTTGTACACACATAACAGGATCTAACACCACAAGCTGGGACCAAGTTCTTCAGAAGCAGCTTTAGTATCACTAATTTAATGTCACCAATAAGTACTTGAATGAATTAACACACACTTGAAAGGTTACGAGTATCTCTCATACATTACATATCCAATAACGTGTGACACTACAATGGAACAGCTACCATCTAACAACAGAATGGAAACCACAGCAGTAATTATATACATCTCAGCTGTTAACCCTATGCTGCAAAAGTAGTGCTAAGAGATATCAGAGTGGTGCAGTACTGTATTTAAAAATTACTCTCCCATTCAGCCTAAAGTTTATCCTCAAATTTTATCAGAGACAAATAGAAATGTGTAAGAAATACACATTTTACTGAGAAAAATAAAAGGTAATTCTGAGAATTTGAAAAACTAATCTAAATTATCCTGGGATGATTAATCTCTCAGTAGTGTTGCATACCAAATTAAAGCACAGTTCAAGAGCTCTGGAGAGTCATTATAGTCAAATCTATACTTCAATAGTTTTTCACTTAAAAGCAAATTTATTTTTTTAAACATCTAGAAAATATAGTTTTCTTATTTTGAAACTAAAAAACAGGCACAGAGAGAGGCTCTTAGAATCTATGATGTATGTAACCTATATGGGTACAATAGTATATTAAAAATTAGGAACCTGGGAAATCAAGGTCCATAAATTGACCAAAATTGGGTGGTTTGATAAGGACTGAAGATGATATTACTATTATTTCTTTCTTGTCTCAGACGTTATGTCTGGTTAAAAATGGAAGGTGACGCGGACCTTGATCAACCGTGACTTCCTTTTAACTGTACGGTATATGTTACATTGCATTTAGGAACTTTCGGGTAATTGAACAAGTGTCAATAATTACAGATTTCTGTAGTTGTATATATAAGTTTGGATGTAGCTGTATTGCATTGATGTACTGGTGGATATTGTGTGGTATGACTCCTGTAGTTGATAGTATAATTGGTATAATGTCAACTTTATCCTGATGCCACATGTCCTTGACTTCCTCAGCCAGTTGGATGTATTTTTCAAGTTTTTCTCCTGTTTTCTTTTGTATGTTTGTTGTATTGGGTATGAATATTTCGATTAGTTGTGTTAATTTCTTCTTTTTATTGGTGAGTATGATGTCAGGTTTGTTATGTGGTGTTGTTTTATCTGTTATAATGGTTCTGTTCCAGTATAATTTGTATTCATCGTTCTCCAGTACATTTTGTGGTGCATACTTGTATGTGGGAACATGTTGTTTTATAAGTTTATGTTGTAAGGTAAGCTGTTGATGTATTATTTTTGCTACATTGTCATGTCTTCTGGTGTATTCTGTATTTGCTAGTATTGTACATCCGCTTGTGATGTGATCTACTGTTTCTATTTGCTGTTTGCAAAGTCTGCATTTATCTGTTGTGGTATTGGGATCTTTAATAATATGCTTGCTGTAATATTTGGTGTTTATTGTCTGATCCTGTATTGCAATCATGAATCCTTCTGTCTCACTGTATATATTGCCTTTTCTTAGCCATGTGTTGGATGCGTCTTGATCGATGTGTGGCTGTGTTAGATGATACGGGTGCTTGCCATGTAGTGTTTTCTTTTTCCAATTTACTTTCTTCGTATCTGTTGATGTTATGTGATCTAAAGGGTTGTAGAAGTGGTTATGAAATTGCAGTGGAGTAGCCGATGTATTTATTTGACTGATTGCTTTGTGTATTTTGCTAGTTTCTGCTCGTTCTATAAAGAATTTTCTTAAATTGTCTACCTGTCCATAATGTAGGTTATAATAGAGGGAAACATTCCACGTAGGAAAAATATATCTAAAAACAAAGATGATGTGACTTACCAAATGAAAGTGCTGGCAGGTCGACAGACACACAAACGAACACAAACATACACACAAAATTCAAGCTTTCGCAACAAACTGTTGCCTCATCAGGAAAGAGGGAAGGAGGGGAAAGACGAAAGGATGTGGGTTTTAAGGGAGAGGGTAAGGAGTCATTCCAATCCCGGGAGCGGAAAGACTTACCTTAGGGGGAAAAAAGGACGGGTACACACTCGCACACACACACATATCCATCCACACATATACAGACACAAGCAGACATATTTAAAGAATATGTATATGTGTGGATGGATGTATGTGTGTGTGTGTGTGTGTGTGTGTGTGTGTGTGTGTGTGTGTGTGTGTGTGTGTGTGTGTGTGTGTGTATACCCGTCCTTTTTTCCCCCTAAGGTAAGTCTTTCCGCTCCCGGGATTGGAATGACTCCTTACCCTCTCCCTTAAAACCCAAATCCTTTCGTCTTTCCCCTCCTTCCCTCTTTCCTGATGAGGCAACAGTTTGTTGCGAAAGCTTGAATTTTGTGTGTATGTTTGTGTTTGTTTGTGTGTCTGTCGAACTGCCAGCACTTTCATTTGGTAAGTCACATCATCTTTGTTTTTAGATATATGTCCATAATGTAGGTTTTTTATGTCGATAAATCCCCTTCCTCCTTCCTTTCTGCTTAATGTGAATCTTTCAGTTGCTGAATGTATGTGATGTATTCTATATTTGTGGCATTGTAATCGTGTAAGTGTATTGAGTGCTTCGAGGTCTGTGTTACTCCATTTCACTACTCCAAATGAGTAGGTCAATATTGGTATGGCATAAGTATTTATAGCTTTTGTCTTGTTTCTTGCTGTCAATTCTGTTTTCAGTATTTTTGTTAGTCTTTGTCTATATTTTTCTTTTAGTTATTCTTTAATATTTGTATTATCTATTCCTATTTTTTGTCTGTATCCTAGATATTTAAAGGCATCCGTTTTTCCATCGCTTCTATGCAGTCGCTGTGGTTATCCAATATGTAATCTTCTTGTTTAGTGGGTTTTCCCTTGACTATGCTATTTTTCTTACATTTGTCTGTTCCAAAAGCCATACTTATATCATTGCTGAATCCTTCTGTTATCTTTAGTAATTGGTTGAGTTGTTGATTTGTTGCTGCCAGTAGTTTTAGATCATCCATGTATAGCAAATGTGTGATTTTGTGTGGGTATGTTCCAGTAATATTGTATCCATAATTTGTATTATTTAGCATGTTGAATAGTGGGTTCAGAGCAAGGCAGAACCAGAAAGGACTTAATGAGTCTCCTTGGTATATTCCACGCTTAATCTGTATTGGCTGTGATGTGATATTATTAGAATTTGTTTGGATATTAAGTGTGGTTTTCCAGTTTTTCATTACTATGTTTAGGAACTGTATCAATTTAGGATCTACTTGTATATTTCCAATATTTGTAGTAACCATGAGAGGGGTACACTATCAAAAGCTTTTTGGTAATCAATGTATGCATAGTGTAGCCACCTTTGTTTAGTTTTAGCTTGATATGTCACCTCTGCATCTATTATCAGTTGCTCTTTACATCCTCGTGCTCCTTTGCAACAGCCTTTTTGTTCTTCATTTATAATTTTGTTCTGTGTTGTATGTGTCATTAATTTCTGTTTAATGACTGAAGTTAATATTTTGTGTATTGTTGGTAGGCATGTTATGGGGCGATATTTAGCTGGGTTCGCTGTGTCTGCTTGATCTTTAGGTTTCAGATATGTTATTCCGTGTGTAAGTGTATCAGGGAATGTGTATGGGTCTGCAATGTAACTGTTAAATAATTTAGTTAGATGTGAATGTGTTGAGGTGAACTTCTTTAACCAGAAATTTGCTATTTTATCATTTCCAGGGGCTTTCCAATTGTGAGTAGAATTAATTGCTTGGGTGACTTCATGTTGCAAAATTATCACTTCAGGCATTTGTGGTATCATCTTGTATGTGTGTGTTTCTGCTTGTATCCATTGTGTATGCCTGTTATGTTGTACCGGGTTTGACCATATGTTGCTCCAGAAGTGTTCCATGTCTGTTATGTTTGGTGGATTGTTTATTTTAATGTGTGTGTTATCCATTGTCTGGTAAAATTTCTTTTGGTTTGTGTTGAATGTTTGGTTTTGTTTCCTTCTATTTTCACTTTTTTTGTATCTTCTGAGTCGTTTGGCTAATGCTTGTAATTTCTGCTTCTTTTCGTCTAATTGCTCTGTCGCTTCTTGTTGTGAGATTTTACCTAACCTTTTTCGTTTTTTTTTCCGAGATTTCATTTCTTATAAATTGTCTTAGCTGTCCGATGTCTTTTCTCAGTTTTTCTATTTTGATCTGTAGCCTGTGTTGCCATGCTGGTTTTGTGGGTTTCTTCTGTGTGTTGGTTGGTTCTGATCTCTGCCTAGTGTGTATATTTAGTGTAGTGAGTGCTCCTATATAAACCAGTAGTTGTAACTCTTCCATAGTTGTGTTTTCATTTATTTTGTTGTGTATGATTGTGTTGATAGTTTTTATTGTTGTTTCGACTTGTGGGTTATTTGGTGGTCTATGCAAGAATGGTCTAATGTCTGTATTTGTGTCTTTGTATTCTATATATGTTAGCTGAAATTTTTCTTCTATATCTAACATGTGTGTCACTTTGTGTTCTATTTGTGCTTGTTCTGGTGGCTGTCTTAAGATTTCGTTTTCCTCTGATTGTTTAATTGGTGCGTGTTGTTCTTTGTTTGTTTGCTCTGGGATGTTTGAGTCCATTACTGTATTTTCTTCTTCTTCTGATTGCACATTATTTTGTTCCAGTATTATTATTATTATTATTATTATTACTACTATTATTAATTGTTGCTACTACTTTTAGACTTTTTAATGCCCTTCATTATCCAGACATTTAAACAAAGATGCTCATTCTCTGAGCCACATACCCCACCCTAAGGTGGTTACTGAAGAACACACAAGGTCTACGTTAATAGCGATGTTGATCACTTCCAGCTCATCAAACTTTATGTTCCTGAAAATCCTAGCCAGCCTTGGCTGGGTGGGCTCCACAAAGTTCTGTTGAACAGCAACCGTAGATGTGCAACGGGTGAAATGAGCATTAACCTCCAGCCACTACTGGTAGCATTAACAGATCCGAAGATTGATAGCAACCCAGTTGTTCTATGACATTAAGTATTCGTAAATAATAACAATTTGCAATAATATAAGACATAATTTGAAGTAAGAATTCTTACAGCAAAGTCACACAATATTCTACATAAAGTACCCGTAAGTCTGAAAAATGAAAATGTCATAGCTGCATGGAATTGGAACTACTTAACAACAATGTTGTTTAAGAACATAATATATTTATACAACCAGTTGCACTGCTATCAATATTATTTTTATTAAACTATACGCCTATTTCAGATATACAGCCACTGTCACACAGTCAGGTTATACAAATATATTATGTCCTTAAAAATCATTTATTATGCAGCAGGCCCAGAGGATTACTGAAAGATGTTCTTGTCAAGATTGTTCTATGTGTTTGTGCATTTAATGATTCTTGTGTGTAATGCTCACATTATAGATGCACTGATTACTACGTTTTAAAGCTTAGTTCCTGCACTAATAAGTGATAGGTGGCCTAATGGAGTAGGAGCTCTTCTCAGCTTTTTGTTTACAATGCTCTGATGTCTCAGGTATTCAGAACTAATTCTGTAGTGTGTATAAGTGTGGGCGATTATTTGAAACTTCCTGATAGACTGAAACTGGACTGGGATACTAACCTAGAAACTTTGCCTTTAGTGGGCAAGTGCTCTACTGACCGAGCTAACCAAGCATGACTCATGCCCCATCCCAAATGTAGGAGATTAGATAATGGTGGAAATAAAGCTACGAGGGAGGGTCATGAGTCATGCTTGGGTAGCTCAGTCAGTAAAGCGCTTGCCCACAAAAGGCAATGGTCCTGGGTAACGTCCTGGTCTGGCTCAAAGTTTTAATCTAGCACAGAGTTTGAAATCTCCAGTTTACAGGACTTTCTAAATCTTCAGTATTAATTAAATTGTAGCACTTAAAACTTGAGCTCTATCTTCCACAGTTATATATATATTAGAGAGAGAGATGGATATTTACTTCTTTCTTAAATCCATTTGTTATTTATTAAACACCATATAGTATTTCTGTTGTTTTAACCTGCCACAAAATTTACATACTGCTTCAAATACAGAAGCCAAAAATTAAAAACACTCCTATACAAGAGAGAATAAATGCAGCTTCTTATGCACAACTGAAACTGGACTAACTACAGCAAGAAAAATAAACTATCCTCCCAGCAGAAGAGAGGAGAAGGGATTGGGCTGATATTTTTGAAAGTCTTAGATTCAGCATCTTGTTTTGCATTAGAGTGGCAATTCAAAAGGCAGAGTTTGTAGGACATAATTATCCATTTTTGAGAAAATCTTAGAATTCCTTAGTGGTTGGGCAAAAGGCAAATTTTATAATTTGCAGTTCTCCAATATGGCTTCTTCATAGACATTGGTCTGCTCACTGGGAATGAGGGAAATCAACCGGCAGAAATGCAGATTTTATACAAGGGCTGGATACAAAGTAGTGGTAAAACTGCTGTAACATCAAAGTGGTGAGTTAGTGAGCTGCCACCTGTGTTGGTACAACAAAGGCCTCTGAGATGAGTTTTTACAGTGAGTAGGGACAGTATTTCCCGATCTACTGCAGTGGGTAGACCACTGAACATCTTAGCAACAGTGCAACCGCCCTAACATCATATTTGCAAAGCTAGAGCAAAGTTGTTGCCTCAAGACTGAAGCGACATGAGGCTGGAGTGTGCAAGAATGTTTTCAGGGACTCTGTGAAGCATGTGGTGGTGCAGCATTGCCATACAGCGTAGGCGCACGATGTGTTAAAAGCATTCAGATTAGGAGAGATGCTGTGAAGGATCACCCTCACAGGGGGCAATAAAGTTTAATGCCTAGCTTCCTAGTAGGACGTTGATCGACACTGGACTCTGCACGAGTTAGCAGCAGAAGTCAGAGTATGCCACAAAACTGTGCTCCACATTCTGGGATACTGAAAAATTGCAGCACATTGGATAAATCCACGCAATATCTGAGGTACAACAATGGGGACTGCTTTGTTATTACACAGGAGTTGTTGGGCTGGTACCCAATGGAAGGTAACAGCTTTCTTTGATGCATCATCACTATTACCATCACTGTGTGTGCTTGTATGAACCAAACTTGAAATGCCAATACAATGAATGGAGGCACCCAGTTCTCCTTGCCCACAGAAAGTGCGCAGTACACCAAGTGCTGTGAAGGTGATGTTCACTGTGGTGTATGACAATGATGTGGTAATGTTGCATCATGCAATACCACCAAGTGTGATGGTAGATGCTGCCTACTACTGCATGTTCCTGCAACACCACCTTTGTCCAGCACTCAGGCGAAAACAATGATATTTCATGGAACAGCACCCCATCATTCTGCATGACAATGCATGATGCCACACAGCTGCTGCTGTCCAGGACATTTTGTGCCGCTGGCAATGGGAGAGTCCGGAACATCCACCATACTCACCCTACATGATTCACTGTGATTACGATCTCCAAAGTGAAAGAACAACAGCGAGGGATCCGGTAACACCACAGATGACATTATCCATGCCATAGGGTGGTCGATGCAAGACATCAACAGACACTGACATCCAGATGGTAGACAACGCCTTCTGGACATTTGGCAAAAGGTCAAATTATGGGGACAATTATATTGAAGGTGCAGTGGAAGTACCTCAAGTCAATGCAGTTATTCCCAAGAAAAATAATAGTTTTTATTACTGTTTATCCAACCCTTGTATTGGCGTGGCAGTGTGTGTAAGGTTGCGCTTTACCCAAGACCGCCAGTAGGACTAATGTGTTCTGTATATGCCAAATGATCCTTGCTTTATGTTAATGTACAATAAGTGGGACAATTACAAAAAATTGAAATCTTGAAACTAGTCTCTGCATGCAAAAATGCACAAAAAAAAATTGGAACTTACACAAAAAAATGTTCTACTAGTTATGAAATTGTTATTGGGACTTTTAAATGGGCCAGTTATTCAATTTAAACACAACCTTGCAAGGAGTGATTGACAGAACACTGATATAAACAATGCACCAAATCAACGAACCAAACTTAATTTTATTTTTGTGCTTGCATTTTACACTTCAACAATATACCAGATATTTCTTATTATAGTATCAGGAAAAAATATATATGTGTATGTAATTTACAACGGAGCAATTGCATGCAGAGCAAGAACCAGTTCTGTTCCATAAAAATGCCTTTTCAAAGAGTCTTATAAATAACAGTTTCTTCACATTACACACTGAAAAATGCTGTGTTTTGTTACACAAAATCAGAGTAAAAACAATCAAACACAGTTAACTGATAATCTTGACTGTCTTGGGATAGGAATTCCCTTCACTGTGGTACTTCACATATTGACAATTACACAGCAGATATACATACATTAAATATACAACAGTTCATTTTTAAATATTTATCTACATGATGATATATTTTTCAGCACCACTTTTCAATGTCCTTACATTACACACGATCACAAGAGCCAGACAAAATTATCAGAACTCCCTGAGTTAACAGAAAATTTATTAACAGAAGAAACGAAGGTCAGGAGCAATGCCTATACTCGTACTGACATGATGTCAAAACTTACAAAGAGCAGCAACAGTAGCAGCACAGCATTTCGTTGCATCACAGTTGTGTGGAAAAGTGACTGCTCATACCTAAGGAGTGGATGTACTGTACAATATTCTCTTTACTGATTTTTATTTATTATGACCGATCTAAATTTTACAATTAAAGTATGAACAAAAAATACTAGCAAATTCTACATGTTTATAGTCTTTTCTCCAAACATACGATGTAGAAGAGGTGTAGTTTGCTTTTAAGGAAATTCCTATGCTGCAGTTAAGTTTTTTGACACTGGAGTTACTCTTAAATAAAGATGAAGGTAAAAGATTGTTTCAATACGTCACCAATACTATAATCACCAACAAAACAACAGTTAAGTCCGTGTCCATTCTTCATTATACGGTAGTGCCAGTGACTGGGCAGAAAGAATAAATAAATATTTGGGAGGGATGGCAGCATGGCCTACCGCAGAGTGCCTATAGTGAGCGCTGAGGCAACTTGTTGCTAAATGTAGGCAATGTGGATGAAGCATGTACTAACTGGCGGGTGTCAGGACACCCACCGATGCAAGAACCTCACGGAATGTGACCAAAGTTTTGCGTAGTGTGAGACAGAATCCTTTCGAGGCAGGAATCAGAGGAAAATCAGGTAGCGGGACTTTCAAGTCATTTGTTAATTCTGTAAAGAAGAAAGAGAGAGCATTAGACAATTATTTACACTTACACGGATATAGCACTTGCAACTTACATAAATAATTTACGTTACAATAATGAATAATTCACATTACATATAGTTATAACATCTAACCACATGTGACAATCAAATATGGGCTGAAGCTCTTTATTTACAATATTTTATTTCTTGCTAGGATTTGTATTGTATAGCATTGTATTTTATGTTAACCGGGGGCCTAGAAATGAAGGAGAGGCTCAGTCCCCACCGCAGCCGCAGTGGTCCACAACCCCACGACTACCACAGTCCACTTCACCCCTCTGCCGCCTGACACCGAACACCTCTTTCAGGGTTATTGTGCGGTTAAGTCCCGTGGACCCATGTATTGCGTTATCCCTGCTGCATTGCATTTCAAATGTGGACCAACATACTAGGAAGCATGTGGTTGTTAAGCTTTTGCTAACCAGTGTAAATGTAGGAAAGATGAACAGAATATACGAAAACCTTTAAGAAAATGACAACACAGATGTTATGGTCCACTCGTATGTAACATCTTTGAAATGAAAATGATTTCAGCTGAGACAGAGCGCACATATTTAATAATAATATGTGGTTCAGAGCAGTTCCTGTTTCTCACTGTGTATCCATACAGCAAGCTCTATTCTAACACATGTATAGGAAAATGAAACATTACAGATCCACGAGTGTATTTAATCTGCAGTTAAAAAGTCTCTCTATCTTTAAGTTGACAGCTCTTTAATGAACCTGCTAAAACCATAGTTCTTTAACTGCATCCCTCTCCCCCATACTTTCCCCCTCCCTCACAAAAAGTCAAGATTTGTCACGCTTCCCTGTCATACACAATCTTTCCAAAGAAGGGAAAATACATTTTATTTTTAAACTGCGTATAACCTTCTCTTGCTGGAAAGGACTACAATAAAAACTAGATGGAATGAGAGTGGAACTGAATAAAATAGGAATAAGGTTTGCAAATGAGTAATAGCTAATACAAATCCTATACAAGAGGATATCCAGTTGTAAATAAGGTAACACTTATGGACACCAAGTAACAGCAACCAAACACAGTTTTAATGGCAGTCAAATATATGCAGAAAGTACGTGTACAATGACAGGAGCTAACCTGGAGTAAAAGTATCAATTTGTTGAAAAGAACAAAAAAAACTTTCAGTAAATTTTACAGGAACTTTATTAAGGAGTAGTGCATACGAAGTATAAAAGAATGGCAGCTGAATCTTGCTGCAAAAAATGCTGGAAAATAAAAAGCAAGGTTTAGTCATCAACATGCAGTTTCAATGCTGCCTGATTACGTTTACAAGAAGCATAGCTGAAATGCACGAAGCCACCTGGTTTCAGCCTAGCATTTCGCATCATATTTTGTCAAATGGTCTCCCTGCATAACCAAGACAAATAACAGGGCAGAGTTCCAATAAAGCCTCTTTAATGAAAAGTAACACTTAAAGAGTGTACCATCAAATTATAGCTGACTCTATTCACTAACAACACATATGCAAAAATAAAGGAATGAGATGAAATGTTAGGTCTTTGATTGTCAAATACTTTATCAGTACCTACAGAGGCATGGGGAACTGTGTGAAACAAATTTTGTCTGAAAATGTTGCTGTAGTATACTCTACAATCTTGCTGATTTACAAATGAATTTCGTTATGAAAGTGAAACTAATCCTATTTTTGACAAGAGTGGTACAAAGAAGCATGTTTGTGCCCTATTTACAAGATATGAAAAGCAAATGAACTACTTGTTTTTTGGTAACCTGACAGGAAAAGGTGGCACAATCAGTGAACAATATATGAAACCAGTTGTATCACTATGAACTCTTGGCATAGAAGTGTCTAGAAAAAGCTTCAGAAATGCACGAATAAATTGTAAACACAATTAGGAACAGTAGCCACTCATCTGCAGCATATTGATGTGTAGCACACAGAAATATGTAAAAGAAGAGAGATGTTACAAGCTACTGGGTGACCACACTTTTTTAGTG
This sequence comes from Schistocerca serialis cubense, assembly GCF_023864345.2. NCBI lineage: Eukaryota > Metazoa > Arthropoda > Insecta > Orthoptera > Acrididae > Schistocerca > Schistocerca serialis. The sequence goes on along the minus strand of NC_064639.1, from coordinate 479,527,201 downwards.
CTATAAGGACACACACACACACACACACACACACACACACACACACACACACACACACACACTTAGAGCTTTTATATGATACTACAGACAGAAAAATAACTGGATTGATCTACTGCAACTCAAAAACACGGAACACCGATTAAAAAACTATAAAATGGATTTGAAAACAAGAAGAATTAACTAGTTCTGACATAAATATAAGAGAAGAGAGTGAGGTAAGGAAGGTCTTATGAATGAAACCAATATAAATATTCATGCTGAAGTACAGTAATCTCAAAAATCATGATGAACTAACCTGTCTCATGCAGCTGACGGAACGTAGTTGGTGTTGTAGGCGACAGGGGATGTGATGAATTGTATCGCTCTGAGATGTCCAGCCATGATTCCAACCGCCTCAGCAATCTACAAAAAAGACAGAGTTAAACTTTACATTACAAAAGTTATTTTATATTCCCAACAATGCAAAAGCTAGTCTATTATTTAATGTGTGATCAGATGTGGTGTAGTGTGGTGTGTTACCTTTCTTTAATTTTTTAGTATGATACAATATACAGTTTTTTGTTATCTAAAAGATGTGATAGTCTTGGATTGTTATAGCAGCAGGCCAAAATATTCACACAAATATACTGTGCAAAATCAATGTTTGATCAGCAGTCCTTGAGCAAAATTTAATTTGAGTTCATTTTTTATTAATATTCTGATGGTAAACTCTTGTCATAATTAATACTACATACTTCTATAATAACCCACAAGAACAGCGAAGATTATCATAAAAAGTAAACGAAAATCCACAACACACATGCATGCACACGACCACTGTCTAAGATCGCTGAGGCTGGACTGCGTACTGCAACTATGCCTGATGGGAGAAACAAACTGTAGACGGTGGGGGTAAGGAGGAGACTGGAGTGTGAAAGGGGTGGGGTAGGAGGAGGTAAGTAGAGGAGGAGGGGGGGGGGGGGGGGGAAGACTACTGGGTGCATTGGTCAAATAGAAGGCTGGGTAGTGCTGGGGTGGGAGCAGGGCACCATCCTTTGCCAACCTATTCATGGGCCATCAACAGGAATTCTTCCTAACCACACAGAGCAGCAAACACTTCACCTAGTTCAAATTCACTGTGACCTGGACTGAGGGTGAGGATACTGTATCCACATTCTTCCAGAACCTTGGCAACTTATCCCCTATTTGTTCCACTTGGTTCTCCTCAACCCAACGAGCCACCTTCCTTCATGTCGGTCTTCACCTCAACGATGACTACATCAGTATCTCTGACCTTATCAAACCCACAAACCACTAGCAACACTTCCACTTTGACAGCTCCTCTCATTCCGCACCAAGAAGCAAGAATGCCCTTCCACACAGCCTGGCCACCTGTGGCAGTCACGTCTGCAGTGATGAGCAGTCCCTCTCCACATATACCATGGGTCTCACTGAGGCCTTCACAGAGCAAAATTACCCTCCCAACCTTGTACACACGCCTTGTTTCTAGTCACCAATCACTTCCCACATTTCCAATGCCACGGTACAAAATAGCACTCCCCTCATAACTCGGAACCACCCACGACTGGAGCAACTGTATCACATTCTCCTCCAGGATTTTGACTACAACTCGTCATACCATGAAACAAGGTGTATTACCCCTCCCATAGTGGTATTCTATCACACAATGAACTTACGTTTGTCCTTGTTCATCAATACTCCACATCTACTCCCAATCCTTTGTCTCATGGCTCACATCTCTGACTAGATGCAAAACTTGTCCCATACATTCTCCCATGACCACCTACTTCAGTCTGCCCCTCCCCTCCCTCCTTCCCCCTTAGCCTCCCGACACTGCACCTGACAGCCTCGTTATGCCACCATCTAGTCCCTGCACGCACTGCCTAGTAGTGCTTTCTTCTCTTCCTCCACCTGTACCCTGTTATCTCTCCCCCTTCCCCCACCCACTCTGGATTGTTGCTTCTGTGTGATGCAGCTGCATACGGGTTGGAGTGACCACTGACAGTGTGTGTGTGTGTGTGTGTGTGTGTGTGTGTGTGTGTGTGTTTCCTTTCTGAAAAAGAATTTGGCCAAAAGCTCAGTGTGTAACAATCTTTTCGTTGTGTCTGTCTGCAACTCAACGTCTATCTATGTGATGGGAGGAATCTATCCTTTTCAGAATACTGTCATTACAAGAATATCATTAATTTGAAATTTCATGTAATTCTGCACAATTAATGAAAAATATAGATTAATGGTAAAGCACCTCAGAAAATTTCATTTCTAACTAGCCAGTGTTCTCCCACACAAATTAAATATATGTTTTTTTTTCTTTGCTTATTTTTCTTTATTTAATTTATGAATGTCCAATTCCAAGGTCTACCTCCTTACAATTGACTTAGACCACAAAAATATACATGTTTAATGTAGCGAAGTGGTTCCCAATCTATGTGGCACAGTGCTGCAGCTGTGCTACAGAAATACCAAAAAAATAATTCAAAATCAGACACTTTCTGCATCTGTAATTGATATAGAGAGAACAAACAGAAATCGACTGACTTGTGTCCATGATCCATTGTAAAGTATATCCCACGCAATTCTGAACAGTGTAATAATGAATACTTGTGCAAAGGGAACACTGGCTGCAATCCTTTGTCTAGCTTCAGCTATGAAGTGGCTTACTACCCGAACCATGTAACGTGCGAATTGTAGATATTATGTCGAGTGCTAAGCGAACACTATTCTCTGCCAATAATGCACTGGGTATGTCTTTGGCATGCCACCCTTTGAGGTCCAACAATTATTGTAGTGAATATGGAGCCACATGTTCATTGATTAATGTGAAGGAGTGTGCTGACAGGTGTGTAAATAAAGTGCAGTGCTGCCACATAAACCGTGTCAGGGAAGGACACTGGTTTGATATTCGTTATTTTGCTATGAAGTTGTTCATATGGTAGGCATTGTGGAAATGTCACTATGATTACAGTTTTACTGTCTTGAGCCAAGGGTAGAGCTAACATTCACTTCTCATCACCACATTCATGGCTCGCCAGGTAATCATGGTAATTAATGTAATAAATTGTTGTTCCGATTCCTCTAAAAATGGACAATTTCTTTACCGAAGTTGAATAACAAACACAGAACTGAAAATAAGGAGGACACATCACTTTTCAGAAAGCAAAAAATATTATAGTAATTATGATAATAGTTATTTGGATCTTGGCTTTAAATCAACAAATGTGAAGTGAAATTACAGTTTTGGCAGCATAGCGCATTCTTCCAATAAGTAAAAATACCACTTAGAAGCCAGCCTTTCAGGCTTTGTCAGTAAATTTTGCAACTGCACTACCAGGAACTTAGATGAATCAAAAGAACAAAAAGGTACTTGTGAATAACAAATAATACTTTGTTAACATTATAGAAGGTTGCAAGTAGACTTGAAAAGTGTAAGAAGCCACAACGCACAGCAGAAAAATGATTCACTGTAGATTTCATAAATATTATCCACTAGCGAACCCAGCAATGCTTCATAATTGATAAACATGCATGGGAATTGGATATAGGTCCCGATCTCCTCCTTCGCCCTCTATGTCCATCTCCTCCTCCTATTCCTCTCTTTGTCCATCACCCTCCACTTCTCATTCCCCCTCTCGCTGACCTAGAGCCTTGTTTATTGTAACTGCCAATGAAACCTTGACTGAGAATTAAGGTCACTTAAAATAAACAGGTAAATCTGTTGGGATCATTGGTATAATGAATATGAGAGACCTCTCCTGCTTCTTGTTCTTAAGGACAGCAGCTTCAAAGACCTATTTCACACAATTTTAGTCTGTTAACAGATAGGATGATGCAGTTTTAGACGATTCAGATTTCATAGTACTATTCTAATCATAAGCTGATAAGCCACAAATACAACTATCCCATTTTCTGTTCACTGTTGTGTATACAATTTTTGTAGAAAAAATTTATATGGGAGAACAAATTGTCTAATGGTTTAAATACTCTGCCATCACACTTAAAAGTAACTGTGACACAGAAAATGAAACTGCAAATTTTCATAACAATGCATTTTCATTTTTGCAGTTCGATTTAACAGAAAACCTGAAAACTGTCGTTTAAAAAAATGTATAGTCTGCATTCGTCCGAATGTTTATTACAGTAACATGCAAAAATTTCTGGAATATTGTGTAAAAATTTGAAGTAAATCAATCAAGAACTTTGAGAGTTTTGGTAACAACATTTACGATATACAACTATGTCCGCCCAAACATTTATGAGAGTATCATGCAAAAATGTGAAGCAGACTGATCAACAAATTTCTCAGATTTTTGTTACCAACATTTCCCCTTTACGTAGAATGTATGTATGTATGTATTTATATACCAATAATTATTCAAAAAATATGTAGCCTATGTCCATCCAAATGTTTATCATAGTATCATGTAAAAATACAATGTAAATGAGTCAAGATCTTTTCGAGACTTTTGGTAACAAAGGTAAACAACGACTTGTCTATATAGCAGTATAGATATACAGATGTTTCATATTTCGGGTGGTTGGGTGGGGGTTGGGGAGGGGGGAGTTTTTGAGAGTGCCTTTACCTACCAATACTATCAGTCTCAGAGTTCAGCTTGGGGTAACGGTGTTCCGAAAGGATAGACTAAACACAGTTGGCAGTGGCATGTTTGTTACTGTTAGAATAGTTTATCTTGTTGCAAAATTGAAGTAGATAGTCCCTGCGAGTTAGTGACGTAGATAGTCCCTGCGAGTTAGTGACGTAGATAGTCCCTGCGAGTTAGTGACGTAGATAGTCCCTGCGAGTTAGTGACGTAGATAGTCCCTGCGAGTTAGTGACGTAGATAGTCCCTGCGAGTTAGTGACGTAGATAGTCCCTGCGAGTTAGTGACGTAGATAGTCCCTGCGAGTTAGTGACGTAGATAGTCCCTGCGAGTTAGTGACGTAGATAGTCCCTGCGAGTTAGTGACGTAGATAGTCCCTGCGAGTTAGTGACGTAGATAGTCCCTGCGAGTTAGTGACGTAGATAGTCCCTGCGAGTTAGTATGGGCAGAGGTCATGCTTGGCAACCAGAATAAAACAATAACCGGATCCTTTTACCGACCTCCCAATTCAGATGATACAATTACTGAAAGGTTCTACTAAAACCCGAGTTTGATTTCAAACACGTACCCGACTTACACAATTATAGGTGGTAGTTGTTTCTAATTTACCTTCGATATGTTGGCAAAAATGCACATTTAATTCTGGATGTACATATAAAACATCATCTGAAATTGTGCTAAACACATTCTCTGAAAATTATTTTGAGCAGTTAGTTCATGAACCCACGCACATAGTAAACAGTTGTGAAAACACACTTGACCTCTTAGCAACAAATAATCCTGAGTTAATAACAAGCATCAAAATGGATACAGGGATTATCGAACACAGGTTTGTCATAGTGGGATTCAATGTTGCAACCCCCACATCCTCCAAAAAAGCAGATAAAAATCACTTGATGCCTTCCTGAGAGACAATCTCCTCTCCTTCCAAATTAACAATGTAAGTACAGACCAGATGTGACTTGAATTCAAAGAAATAGCATCGGCAGCAACTGAGAGATTTATACCAAATAAATTAATAAACAATGGAGCTGATCCCCCACAGTACACAAAACGGGTCAAAACGCTGTTGCAGACATGCCAAATTTAAACAGATGCAAACACAAGCCACTTCACAATGGCTGTTATTGTGTAATGCGGAGCAATGTTGGAAGTGTCCGCTGCAAGGTGTTACAGAAACATGACATGCTTTGTGAAGACTTACAAAGCAGTTCAATTGATTATGTGTTCTGTAGTACTGTGCGTTCCGTACTTATTGTAGTCGGGCTTTCATTTCGTTTAATTCTTCAAATGTTTTGCAGCACTTTGAGGAGAACCTCCAGCAACAATGCCATGCTGGATCCAAGAGCTGTATTACGTGCTTTTACAGGATCTTGAAGATAGGAATTCCTTTGCAAAAATTAAATCAGCATGCTTGGGAGATGAATGATGCTAGCCGCGACATGTCATCTGAGCTAGTTTCATTGCAAGTGATACTTAAAATCTCAGAAACAGTTACGAAAATCCTGCAGAAACTTAACCCTTTCACTGCGACAGATTTGCTCTCTGCATTCCCTGCTGAGGATGGCTTTTGTTATGGGGGTACTGCTTACTGCTTGCCAAAAGCAGGTGCCTTTGCTGAGAGACAGTATTCTGGCCAACACAAAAAAACTTAACTGATTTTTTTGAAAACCAGAAAGTGAAAAAATTCGTCTTTTGCACATCTCACAGTCTGATACCTTCACTCGATAAAGAACTGAATGTCTTTTCATTATCCGTCATACTTCATGTGCTACATCAAATTAGGTAAAACATTGCATTTAATTTTAAAGAGTTTGCCTAGGTAAAAAACACTTTGCAGTGAATGAAATGTACAGAGGATATCAAAATTTTATTTAAAACTGAGAGCAAATTGACATCTCATTTGGTTCTTCAGTTATTGGGTTTTATAGACAACAGACTATTAAGTGTAATGTACCCATTCATGTCCTTGGTTTTTTGCAAATGATCACATGCAATGAGGTGTTGTATGACAACTTTTTTTATTCACTGAAATATGGTAGTAACTCATCTGCAATTGTGAGATGCTGGCACTCAGGATGCATATGGATGTCCACAGCACTGTAGGAAAACTCAAGTGGCACGTTCATATACACCCACAGCACTTGGGGGGAATGGTGTAGTATGACGTGTATGAGGGTTAATGGGCCCCAAGAAACGTATAGCCTCTTCAAAAAAATTCTGACAATTAGAAAAGGAGTTACTTGTGAATCTTGACATAGCCTAATTCAACAAGAAAAATGTAGTTCTCCATTAATGTACATATCTTTAAACAGTATTAACTGTAATGTTTCCTTCTATCCTTCAGAATAATTATATATGATTTCAGGCCTGAGACTGCCAAAATTGTCATTTCTCACGCTTGTACAATTTTCACTATATCAGTTCGTCACTTCCCAATGTTTTTAGCACTTCAAAGATTTTACAGTGCAACTCAGTGAAACTTCAGATCATGCCGAGAAATTAAGCCAGATAATCTGCAAAAATGTCTTAAATAACACTCTACACAATGTAACTGAACATCTTGGAAGGATGAAATATTTAAACAAGAAGCCCATCAACAACAGATGTGATCAGTACATGCAGTGCTGCTTGGGTGGACTATGGCATGCTTACAGTGCTCAGGTGGTGTATATGAGTACTTCCTGGGTTCACATTTTTCTCAGAATGTGGAAGCTGGGAGAATACTAATGGGTGATGATCAAAATAAAGCTATGGATTCACCAGAGACACAATGAACCATTCAATGATAGCATTTGCATCATGCAAGTCCCCTGCAGACAATGATGAGCCAAAACATTATGACCACTGCCCACTGCAGAACTGAATACCAGCCTGATGGCCTTGTGGATATGTGACTCAGTAGTGGGAGTATATCACTAAGTATATCATTTGTCTCGAATGTGTAATCATTCTAGTGACAACATGGATACGAATAGAGAAATCCACTGACATATGTGACTTTAACAAAGGGTACGCTGTTGTGGGCTTGCTGCTGTTCACATGCTGCTGTTGTGAGCATCTATGGAAAATGCTGAAGGATGGTGAAACCACAAGTAAGCAATAATGTTTGACATGCATGCCTTATCAAAGGAAAACGACTGAAGGACAGTGGAACTGGAAGTAGGTGATAATGTTTGACATGCTTGCCTTATCAGAGAATCTGGATGTGTGAGGCTTTCCCACACAGTAAAGCAGGATAGCGAGTGGTCCGACGACAGAGTGATGGGTCGGGCACAAGTGTTTTGGATCACAACATTAATCACACATTGTCGAGTACGGGGCTCCACAGCAAAGGACCCTTTCATGTTCCCGTGTTGATCCAATGACATCACCAATTACAACTACACCAGGCACAAGATATCAAAACTGGACCTGGTTGGATGAATGATGTTTCTTGGTACACCAGATAAATGGTCAACATCGGATATGCCATCATTGAGCATAATGGAGACAGGACAGTGGGATCAGTATTAACTATGAGGCAACATGACGGCTTTGGACTAAGTGAAAATTATTGCAGATGGCTTGCCTTCATTCATACTTTATATTTTCTGCGACAATGATGGCATCTTCTAGCAGGACAATTGTCTGTGTCACAAGGCCACATTCATGATACAGTGGTTTGAGGAGTATGAGAGTGGACTCATGTGGCCACAAACTGTGTCTAAACTGAACCCTATGGAATATATTTGGTTGCTATCTAGCACTAGCACTGCGCCCACAAACCATTGGTCCATAATTTAGAGGAATCGGATGATCTGTGCGTAGACATCTGGTGCCACATGCCTCTGGAAACATACCAAGGACTAGCTGAATATATGCCACATGAAATTGATGATGTATTCCATTCCAAAAGTACACATTATTAAGCTGGTGGTTGTAATGTTTTGGGTCATGAGTGTAGGAAACAACACAAATAGTCAGCCAATGAAAGAATGGTATTTCAAAGAAAATTATGCGAGGATCTGAGAGTCGGACAGATGACTGTTTTGTACTACTGTCTCTCATGGTGGCATTTGTAGCAATGTATTTATACACACATTTCAATAAGGGGGAAAAGTACACTCTTCTTGAAGGAGACAGTTTGTGGAAACTGATTTTTTTGGTTGTACTTATGTGCTATCTTTTAGAAGTTAAAAAATCAACTGGGATAATTTTAGCTATCAGGAAGAAATTATAATGATGGAAAAACAGCTAACGATTACATCAACAAATGTGTGTGTATTTGAGAACCATTTAGAGCCAAAGCTCCATCTGATTTTTTAAATTACTTTTTAAAGAAGAAAACTTTATTCCTGTGACAGTACATGCAAGACAAATTACACAGGGTAAAACTTCATGAGTTATGGATATCAATAAAAGACAAATATCCACTACTCAAAGAACATTAATTCCATCTGCAACATCCTATTTGTGAAAAACATACAGGGATTGCTGAAATAAAAAAGTAACTATCGTATAAAAATGAAAATGGAACAGACAGTGAGGGTCACTGTTCCTAGTTTGATTCACAGTTTTTAGAAGTTGTGTAGTGAATAAGCTGCTCATCCAACCAATCAATAATATTAATGATAAATGTTCAATAAATTGTTTCTGAAGCTGAAATATATGTTTCATTTGTTGTTATATTTTGAAACTAAGCTGCATCAACTGTCCATTCCAACTGCATTAGACAGACAAATTTTTGCCTTAGGAAGCCAAGGAAAAATTCTTATACATTAAAGATGCCAGGAACAAAAGCAATTTGGGAGCAAATGATAAGGACTATTGAGTCTTATTATTACTGTTTCTCCTGCTTTCTATGACTTCATTGTGACTGTTATACAAAAAAAAGGAGAACCTTAACAAGCATGTTTTGGGGCGAATTCCATAACGAGTTCTTTCTACATTTGAGAGCAGTGCAATGTACCTGCAGTTCCATGGAAATATGCTCAGTACTGCCTCACAGACTTACTTACTTTGTTTAGCTTCAAGTCATGCACATGAAGCTTCCAGCAAAGAGCAGTCTAAGTGTGACCACTAAACTGTGCAAATGGTGCACCGGGAACAACTACGAAGAACTACAGGGCTATTACAAATGATTGAAGCGATTTCATACATTCACTGTAGCTCCATTCATTGACATATGGTCACGACACACTACAGATACGTAGAAAAACTCATAAAGTTTTGTTCGGCTGAAGCCGCACTTCAGGTTCCTGCCGCCAGAGCGCTCGAGAGCGCAGTGAGACAAAATGACGACAGGAGCCGAGAAAGCGTATGTCGTGCTTGAAATGCACTCACATCAGTCAGTCATAACAGTGCAACGACACTTCAGGACAAAGTTCAACAAAGATCCACCAACTGCTAACTCCATTCGGCGATGGTATGCACAGTTTAAAGCTTCCGGATGCCTCTGTAAGGGGAAATCAACGGGTCGGCCTGCAGTGAGCGAAGAAACGGTTGAACGCGTGCGGGCAAGTTTCACGCGTAGCCAGCGGAAGTCTAAGAATAAAGCAAGCAGGGAGCTAAACGTACCACAGCCGACGGTTTGGAAAATCTTACGGAAAAGGCTAAAGCAGAAGCCTTACTGTTTACAATTGCTACAAGCCCTGACACCCGATGACAAAGTCAAACGCTTTGAATTTTCAGCGCGGTTGCAACAGCTCATGGAAGAGGATGTGTTCAGTGCGAAACTTGTTTTCAGTGATGAAGCAATATTTTTTCTTAATGGTGAAGTGAACAGACACAATGTGCGAATCTGGGCGGTAGAAAATCCTCACGCATTCGTGCAGCAAATTCGCAATTCACCAAAAGTTAACGTGTTTTGTGCTATCTCACGGTTTAAAGTTTACGGCCCCTTTTTCTTCTGCGAAAAAAACGTTACAGGACACATGTATCTGGACATGCTGGAAAATTGGCTCATGCCACAACTGGAGACCGACAGCGCCGACTTCATCTTTCAACAGGATGGTGCTCAACCGCACTTCCATCATGATGTTCGGCATTTCTTAAACAGGAGATTGGAAAACCGATGCATTGGTCGTGGTGGAGATCATGATCAGCAATTCATGTCATGGCCTCCACGCTCTCCCGACTTAACCCCATGCGCTTTCTTTCTGTGGGGTTATGTGAAAGATTCAGTGTTTAAACCTCCTCTACCAAGAAACGTGCCAGAACTGCGAGCTCACATCAATGATGCTTTCGAACTCATTGATGGGGAACATGCTGCGCCGAGTGTGGGAGGAACTTGATTATCGGCTTGATGTCTGCCGAATCATTAAAGGGGCACATATCAAACATTTGTGAATGCCTAAAAAAACTTTTTGAGTTTTTGTATGTGTGAGCAAAGCATTGTGAAAATATCTCAAATAATAAAGTTATTGTAGAGCTGTGAAATCGCTTCAATCATTTGTAATATCCCTGTATTAACAATGAACGAAAAAAATTATAATGTCAGTTTACAACATACAAATCCTTTTCTTCACAGTCAATAACTGTAATTCATATGTAGCCAGTTTCTGAATTGTGATGCGAAGTATGAACAGTTTGTAATTAAAATCCACAAAGATAAGATAAATGACCCAGTTTAACTGGGACAAATATACCACATAAAAGTTGGATATCTGGTCCTACTTAAAAGGCAGAGATAAAACTTCAGGAAATGAGATAATCAGCTATAGTTACTCACATTCTGTTTACAAGAAATAAATGGAGTGATAGGTCTGGCCTCAAATTTTTTTAATTTTATTGTTATTATTATTATTATTTTTTACTATTCTCTTGTGCTTTTATAAGGATTGAAACTACTGCAATCAACATAAAATGGGCCTATAACCTCTACTCTCTATTTGGAAACTTTATACATTTGGTAGACACAAGATTTACAAAAACAATCTGATGAATATATTCAATCTGACCATAATTCACAATAATGACTAGTGAAAGCCTCCAAAAATAGTATATTAGGATCTATTTCTTTGGTCGTATCAGAGTAAAGGTTAACTTTGCTAAAACAAACAGACTAATGGTAACAGTATAACTATGAACTACGAATAGTTACATATAATGAACTGAATTACTTCAATTCCAGCATTTCTTTCATCCATACAAATTACATTCGCTAAACCATATAGTCCAAAATGAATCTGAAAATGTCATGAATGTTCAGAGCTTTGCAGCTTTAACAAACTTGATAAACTGTGTTACACAAAAGCTGTTAAGCAAAATATGATGGACAGCCCAGCTCAGAACTTCAACAATTTTATGAAAAGCATAGATAACTACTCACTGTGAAGAGGACATGCTGAGTTGCTGGCCAACAAAAAGATGGTTAAACATCAAGCTTTCAGCCAAATGCTTTTTCAGAAAGGAAACACATTCACACAAGCAAGCACATATCACTTACACATGACCGCTATCTCTGGACAGAATACGAGTGTGTCCAACAGAAGTAGCAATCTGGAGTGAGGTGTGGAAGGGAGACAGATAGCAGGGTATGGGTGTACAAAGAGAAGTGAGCATTGCTTGGTGGTGCGTGCAAGGATTAGATGGTGGCAAGACAAAGTTGTCAGGTGTGGTGTTGGGAAGCTGTGGGGGAGGGAGGGGAGGTGGAGGTGGGGAATGGGGTACAGAAAAGGAGAGTTGCAGAGAAGGGGAGAAGACCAGAGGGTATGTTGGCAGAGAGCAGCCCACAATGTGTGTGAGATGTGCATTGGGAGGAGGTGACAAAAGAGATGGGGAAGAAATGATTAGGTGATGGGTGTGGCTACAGTAGTTAAAGACAGGTTGAGGCTGGGACAATCTTTTGTAAGAATAACTACCATCTGTGCAGTTCAGAAAAGCTGGTGGTGGAGGGGAGGATCCAGATGGCCTGGGTTGTGAAGCAGTGACTGGAATTAATCATGTTATGTTCAGCTTTATGTTCGGAGTAGTCCACTCTGCTCTTGACCATAGTTTGGCACTGGCATAGTTTGGCACTGGCAGTTGATCCTGGTGGTCAGCTGGTTGTTAGTCATATCAATATAGAAAGCTGTGTAATGAGTGCAACAGAGCTGGTATATGACACGACTGCTTTCACGGGTGGCCCAGCCTTTGACGAGGTACAATAAGATTGTGGTAGGACTAGGATAGGAAGTATTGGATGGGTGGATTGGATAATCTTGTACCTGTCTCTTCCATAGGGATATGATACTGTGGCAAGAGGTTGGGACAGAGTGGCAAGGGGTCGGGATAGGGAGTGGCACAGGGATGGACTAGAATGTTGTCGAGGTTGGGTAGGTTACAGAACATTTTAGGAGGAGTGGGGAGGATCTTGGGTAGGGTGACTCATTTTAGGGCATGATGATAGATAAAGCAATGCATTTTGGCAGGTGTTATTCCTTTCACGCCAAAAAATTCCTCCCACTCAGTCTGGCCACCCAGTGTCAAGAATTCCTAGGTCCAGTATGCTGGGCCGGCCGGGGTGGCCGAGCAGTTCTAGGCACTAGTCTGGAACCGTGCGACCGCTACGGTCGCAGGTTCGATCCTGCCATGGGCATGGATGTGTGTGATGTTCTTAGGTTAGTTAGGTTTAAGTAGTTCTAAGTTCTAGGGGACTGATGACCTCAGAAGTTAAGTCCCATAGTGCTCAGAGCCATTTGAACCATTTTGAACTCGGTATGCTGGGGGTCTCACCAAGACCTTCTGAGATGGGCGCAATCCTCCAGATATAGTCTGCAAATAGCTCTCCCGTGCCCTTTACCCTCCCACCACCCCCAACAACCAGCCACAAAGGAGTGCCCCCTTCATCAACCAAAACCACAGCAGACTGCAACAACTGAATCACATTCTTCAGGCCAGGGCTATGATTACCTATCATCCTACCCAAGATCCTTTCCACTTCTACTAAAGTGGTGTTCTACTGCCCACCAAACCTCTCCAACATCCTAGTCCATCCCTATGTGACTCCCAATCCCAACCCCTTGCCACAAGGACCACATCCCAGTGGAAGACTCAGCTGCAAGACCTGCCCAATCTGTCCACCCAGCACTTCCTATTCCAGTCCTGCCACATGATTAACCTACCCCATCAGAGACTGGGCTACCTGTGAAAGCAGCAATGTCATATACCAGCTCTGCTACAGTCACTGCACAGCTTTACAGCTTTTTGTATTGATATGACTACCAATCAACTATCCACCAGGATGAATGGCCACTGCCAAACTGTGGCCAATAGCAAAGCAGACCACCCTATGGCACAACATGCAAATTAACATAATATGATAGATTTTGATGGCTGCTTCACTACTCAAGACATCTGCAGCCCCCCCCCCCCCCCCTTCCATAAGCTTTTCTGAACTGCCCAGATAGGAGTTATTCTTAAAACTCATTCTCTGCTCCTGAAATTACCCTGGCCTCAACCTACATTAACAAACTGTCCCCACCCCCTGTCCTATCACCTCCTCCCTGTTCTTGTCTCCCACCCTCTTTTTGTGCCACCCTCTGCCACAGCACCTGCCCATCTTTCCCCACTCTTGTCCTTTCCCTCAATTCCCCATCTCCCTGCCCACAGCCTCCTGATGCCGTGTCTGCTGGCCGTCTAGTCTCTCCACATTCTGCCAGACAGTGCTCCACTACCACCCACCCATACACTGATACCCCTTCCCCTTCCCTGCCCCTCCTCTAGATTGCTGCTTCCATTTCATGTGGCAGCTGCATTCTGGTTTGAAATGCTGGAGTTGGTGGTCATGTGTGTGAGGTGTGCTTGCTTGTGTAAATGAGTAGTGTGTTTTTCTCTTTCTCTTTCTGATGAAGGCTGCGGCCAAAAGCTTATGTGTAAATGTCTTAATTGTGCCGGTCTGCAAATTAAGTGTCAACTTTGTGGTAAGTAGGAATCTACCTTTACCTTACACTGTTGATACGTTTCATGTACTTAAGTTATGTGTACTTCACTCTTATAATCAAATCTGATATATATCATACAATACATACTTGCTGGCATTATTGTTAAAATGCATGATGATTTCTTCTTTGAAAACTGAAGGAGGTTGCAGAAGCAGCTTTGTCATTGCCTGAACCAATTTTAGCACAGCCATTTCATTGTACATTCGAGAATTTTCTTTTCCTTGCTGTGAACCTTTCTGTTTCTCATAACCAGCTTCATTGAAGTATGGTTCACTCACTAGTATGAGACCTAGGAAGCAATAATAAATACAACTGTATATTTTATGCCAGAAACAATGGTAGTACGAGCAATAACTTTAATATTACACAGGTTACAAGAAAATGATCAAAATTATACATAAAATATAATTTAACTAACATTTCATTTCAGAAATTAGCAGAAAGTTTAAATTTTCCAACACAAAATAAAATTTTTACAATATGACCACTTTTATTTACTCTTGGTGTTTTCCCTTTATATTGAGTGTCTCCATAACACAATACTGTAAACATCTGTACTAATAATAGAACTATAAAACTGTTGTGTGTGTATTTGAACCCACCAGTCTCAAAACCTACTAGACAGAGTTTTATACATATTACTGTTATAAGTGCACACATAAATCTGTCTATTACGTTTCCATGACTAAACTGCTGAACAGATTTCCTATGAAACTTTGTATATGAAGAATATTACATGAATTAAAAGACACTTATTTACTCTTAGAAAAAGCTTTGTACTCTGACTTTTGAACTTTTATAGTATTTGTGAAAATGTTCTTATTGGTTCATATGTGCCACATGACACGATTCAACGCAGCAAACTAATGAATTTTGTTAGGGAGATAGCCTGAGCACAGAGAAAGAACATGGAGTGGGGGGAAAGCGGGGGGAGCAAAGATGCTAAACATAGATGCTCAATTAATTCTAGGATCTGGTGTTTTCAGTTAAGATTGTAATCATCCTGCAATCTCCCACTCTTCTTGTATGTCACTGTTTAAGTACAGCATTTTTGTAGCTTGGAGTCACCTATGTGAGCTAATGATTTGTACACTATGTGATCAAATGTATTCGGACACTTGGCTGAAAATGACTTACAAGTTCGTGGCACCCTCCATCGGTAATGCTGGAATTCAACATAGTGTTGGCGCACCCTTAGCCTTGACGACAGCTTCCACTCTCGCAGGAATAAGTTCAATCAGGTGCTAGAAGGTTTCTTGGGGAATGGCAGCCCATTCTTCATGGAGTGCTGCACTGAGGAGAGGTACTGATGTCAGTCGGTGAGGCCTGGCACAAAGTTGGCGTTCCAAAACATCCCAAAGGTGTTCTACAGGAAAGAGGTCAGGACTCTGTGCAGGCCAGTCCATTACAGGGATGTTGTTGTCATGTAACTACTCTGTCACAGGCTGTGCATTATGAACAGGTGCTCAATCGTGTTGAAAGATGCAATCGCCATCCCCGAATTGCTCCTCAACAATGGGAAAAAGGTGCTTAAATCATCAATGTAGGCCTGTGGTAGTGCCACGCAAAACAAGGGATGGAAGCCCCCTCCATGAAAAACACAACCACACCATAACAACACCATCTCCAAATTTTACTGTTGGCAATACACATACTGGCAGATGATGTTCACCGAACGTTTGCCATACCCACACCCTGCCATTGGACAGACACATTGTGTACCATGATTCGTCACTCCACACTACGTTTTTCCAATGTTCAATCATCCAATGTTTACACTCCTTACACCAAGTGATGCATCGTATCGCATTTACCGGCATGATGTGTGGCTTATGAGCAGCCGCTCAACCATGAAATCCAAGTTTTTTCACCTCCTCCCTAGCTGTCATAGTACTTGCAGTGGATCCTGATGCAGTGTGGAATTCTTTCATGATGGTCTGGATATATGCCTGCCTATTACACATTATGACCCTCTTTAACTGTCTGAGGTCTCTGTCAGTCAACAGATGAGGTCAGCCTGTACGCTTCCCTTCATGTTTCCATTTCACTATCACATCAGAAACAGTGGGCCTAGAGATGTTTGGGACTGTGGAAATCTCACATAGAGATGTATGACAAGTGATACCCAGTCACCTGACCACGTATGAAGTCCGTGAGTTCTGCGGAGCACCCCATTCTGCTCTCTCACGATGTCTAATGACTACTGAGGTTGCTGACATGGAGTACCTGGCAGCAGGTGGCAGCACAATGCACCTAATATGAAAGACATATGTTTTGGGGGGTGTCCAGATACTTTTGATCACATAGTGTAGCATTTCAAATAAATCTCAGTTTTTTTAGCAAGTCATTTAAATGATCATTTCGGCATCAGCCCATATAGTGATTGGTTTAACTTGCAAACTCAGCTTCCTTGGCCCTTCTTGATGCCTTCTGGCTAGAGCATATAGACATTTTCATTTAATTTTCTATGCAGGTATGCACCCTTCACAACAATATGCCAATATGACCGCTATCAATAGACAAATTGTTTCAAAAACTGACACAGAAGCATAAATTTTAAAATAATCTATGTCTTCTACTTGTGTAACGCCCTTTGCAACTAAACAAGCTTCCTTTTAAATACCTATCTGTTCTTTACTGAAATTACACTATATAGTAGCTTGACAAATTTCCAAGCATCACAAGTCTTCATTCCTCGCAACTATCCATTCAGCTGCCACAACAGAATTTACTGCTTCATGATGCAATAGCAGTCTGTCATTGTTCCTTTCTCGCTCAACATACTTTGTGCTGCTTCATTATAAGCTTCACCTTTGTAATGATGTGTCACTGGATGGCGTTTGCTTAAACCCACTTTTCTTTTATTATGTCCTGTTTTGGCCTGCACAGTTCTCCTAAAGTATAGGTGTGTTCCACAAGTTCCTGATCATATTCAATTAATAAATGCATTTCTTTGAAATTTTTCTCCTGAACTGAGAAACTACAAAATTCCTATTCTGTGCTTGAATCTTCCTCTTCACTTCAGATTTCATCTTCGCTGCCTGGAAATGTTAATGTTCCTTCATTGTACAGTTCAACAAATTCTTTCTGTTCAGTATTTTATGTTGAGTATTTGTCACTCAAAAAGTGCTTGAATATAGAGGCTCTAGATTTCACAGCTTATTTTGTTTTTGGCATCCATATCCTGAAACTATGGCCATGTGAAGATTATCAATTGATCTACAACTGAGTGCGCAGTAAACATTAAAGGTCACAGGGACAACATAATGGTCTTTTCAGAACACACACTATAAGTTAATGCAATTACTTATTTGATACTGTCCAATTTTGGAATAGCGTAGTGTTCTTAAAACATGTGATCACACACACTTACTTGACATGATGACTGTTTACCATGAAGCAAAATTGGTTTCTTACTTGGAAAGAAATACTAACTTTCAGCAGATTAGCACTAAAACCACAGATGGGGTAGTGGAACTATACATAATGCTCATAAACCTCCTTACCTTGAATGGAAACAATTACTTGCAGAAGATTCGAATTAGATGTCCAGACTTCTGTTCCTTTCCCACTCCAGGTACCAAGTAAGCTAACACAAACCTTCCCATCTTCATAAAGATTTGGGTTCAAACGATCACTGCAATAGCTGATGTAATGACATAGTGGTGGAGCTTTTGGATAATCTGCTGACAGTTGGAAGTCAAAGAAGAATAACCCATCTTCATAAGGTGTCCGCTCTGGTCCACGGATCATCACTGAATAGAGATCCTGATAAAAAAGAAAGCGTGGTGTTACAAGTGGTGTCTGCACACACACACACACACACACACACACACACACACACACACACACACACACACAATGAAGAAAAGGTACTACAGTTCTTTTGAATGAATTCTCCCTTGTAGACCCAAGATAGGAAAATGAGCACAATTTTTAAAAGAATGTTTGATTGTATCAAAAGCATAATAACCAAAAATCATCCATTCAAAAGCCAACCTTTTTATATACATACAAATTTCAGTGTGCACGTATTGTAAACAATATGAAGATTTTATGCAAGCTACAAAAAGGCAACATGTTTCATTCCCTAAAATGTTAATGTGGCTTACAGTCCCAAAAATCTTATGCTTTACAACACATTACTATGTTCAAAATCAATTATTGGAGTAGCAATGAGAAAATGTACACTTTCAAATTATGCACTCTATATCATAGCACTTACTAAAAGAGAGCTAATGTCCTCAAGTTACTGATAATGATTTGGCATACACACCAAGAGCTGGTGCATTTTGTTTCCTGTGTAAAAAAAAAAATTGTTGTTCAAATATAGGCTTGATTTTCCACCGAGGACAAATGAGCAAAAGAAAGGTGCACACAGAGAGAAATTTACGAGTTGTAGCTATCTGGGCCACTTATAAGAGACATACTGTGTCATACATTGACATCACTGAATTGACATTTATGTGGGCTTTAAAATCAGTCCCCTGCCTAGTCTGTTATTAGGGCCATGACAAATTGTGCTTCAGGTGAAGTGTGTCCATTCAGCTGCAGAGCACACAACTCAGCACAACATGGTCAACTTAAAAAGCTGCTTTGCAGCTCATCCATCTGTATGCTGGTTCCTAATGCTATTCTAGTTTGTACAGATGGGGAAATTTTCTTTTGAGCACATCCTTCTTTATTCTAAGCTCCTTGGCCCATTTCAGGATGGTTTATTCCCTACACACAACTTTTCCTCCATCCTCACCACATGTTCCTGCACTTCTCACTCAATCAGTTTCACATTTCTCTTTGACTTTCACACTCACACTTTCCTTGGCAGTCACCTTCTATCCTAACCCCACTCCCCACCACTGAACAATGATTAATGCACTGTATTCATACTCAGGGTAAGGAAAGTTTAAATCCCTACGTTTCCTTGAAATAACTCAAGGTAAATGTCTGGATAATACCTCTGAAAAGAGCAGATGTATGATCAGTGTGTGCGTGGTCCATGTCCCCCCCCCCCCCCCCCCCCCTCTCTCTCTCTCTCTCTATCTGTGTGTGTGTGTGGGGGGGGCTTGGCGTGGCAGCGCACGCGCACATTTGGTGTTGGTTATGCACATATATATGGTACAATGATTCCTCTATATGTTAAGTGGCTCTTTGGTAACTTATGTTCAATAGTATTACATGAAAAATTATTTGTTCTCACTAATTAATCGACACTGCATATTTCATTTGGGAGATGTATAGGCATGTATCTCAATTCCAACAAACTACTTTTGTGAAGAGCATCTTACCATTCGGTCCTCGAAGCCTTTTACCCATATGCCATCTGGTAATGAGGTTCGGAGCAACTTTAACTCTTTGCGAACTGTGCGGAAGAAATTCTGTGGGTCGGTCGGTTGAAACATTGTCAGCTTAAATTTGTGGCTATTAGGTGCTGCCTCCATAACAGAGAAAGCTGAAACAGAGGTTAATAGCACTGAATGAATATATATTTCATAAATACTAGTGTACTACAAGCTATGAAACTTAGATGTGAATAAAGATCATGCAGAAAGAAAATGATTAAAATGAAAAATATTTAATATAGTTCCCAATTTTTTACACTATCAGTAACAAGTTAAATATTAAGTTCTATGATACCCAACGCAGTCCACAGCATACATATTCATTATGGCAAATAAATAGTTCTTATTATTACAACAATATCTTGTATCTACATCCTCCAAAGCTACTTTGTTCGTTGTTCAGTACTTGAGACATACTAACCTATTTAATATATTCTTACTCCACATTCTTCTTGTCATAAAATAATTATTTGAAAATTATTTGCTATAATTTTTCAGTTTCACAAATGCTAATCTCTTTTTATATTAAAATAAATTAGTGGCATTTTCGACTTTCTGATGTAAATTGTTCTACTGTTGCTGTGACAAGCAGCAGGTGGAAGAAGCCTTTTGGTAGCTTTCTTCAATATTCTCAACTTCTCTTTCTGTTTTTGCAGATAGATATAAAATGATTAACTAGTTTAGTGAATAATGTAATCCTCACCAATATATTTTGAGACACACTGTTTATTTTAGCATACACGGTACAAAAATGTGAATGCACCTTCCTTCATGTCCATTGAATGCCACAACTACCAGAATAAAAATCAGGTCTGTCTGTCTGTCTTCATGTATTTGGACAAAAGTCGTTCCAATGAGTTAACAAGAAAAATATCAGGAATACAATACCTAAAACCAAGAATTCAAAGAAAGGATTTATGTCACAGCTGAGGGGTGGGGCCTGGTGGTTGCTATATTACGACCTTCTGTTCCCGGGAAGCACATGATCTACAGTGAAAAACTCAAAGCTGCTGTAAATTAATTTTTGTACATCATATAGTACACGTAGTCAGTATTTTTTATTTACCTTTTTTTTGTTAGTTGGACTTCTTCCTCAAGACACGTGAAAAGTGAAAAAAGTAGTTTAACTCAATGCTGTTCTTTTATAGAATTGAATAATTAATTAATAGTTTAACTCAATTCTGTTCTTTTATGCAATTGAATCATTAATTATGAACAAGTCCTACTTATGTGACCGCGACATGGGCCAAGCTAAGTGCAATCCCCGACTTCCATAAACCCACAAATACCAAATTTTCTTTGGAAGGTGACAAATACTCCCACACAGTTTCCACAAATGAGTACTGGCAGGTATGTGATAAAGAAGTGATTGACTAGAGCGGAGAAACAAGCACAAAAACAATTTTAGGCTGCAATCTGGCACTCTTACATCTCTACACCTACTCGGATCACACTCTGAGCCTAAAGTAGGGGCAATCCAATAAGCTACTTCATATACCTCTCTTTCCATACATTATTTTCACGACATTCGCTTTTTATTGGCTTACAAAGAGGAATCAATTTGTTCGTACCAATCTTTATTGTTTTGATATTCCAATAAACAAAAGTCCTTGTGAGGCGAACATACCGTATTTACTCGAATCTAAGCTGCACTCGAATCTAAGCCACACCTCAAAAATGAGACTCGAAATAAAGGAAAAAAAAAATTTCCCGAATCTAAGCCGCACCTGAAATTTGAGACTCGAAATTCAAGGGGGAGAGAAAAGTTTTAGTCCGCACCTCCAAATCGAAACAAAGTTGGTCCATTGTAATATGAGACACAATTTAGGTCGAATGAATGACGATACAACTACAGTAGTTTCCTTCGAGTCGTAAGCTTAGCAGTTAAGCTTTATCAGGTAGCCATTGCTATGCATCAGGTGCTCCGTCCATATTTATACGGGTACCCTTTCTTTTTCACATGCTTTGTCTGGTTTGAATTGTTTGCTTATTTTGCTTTGATCTGATAAGTGCTGTTTTCTTTGTTATAGGTGTTTACATCACTCTAAGCTGAAAATGCATTACTGTACAGTGTCATGCATTGTTTGTTGCATTCTGATAGTGCGTGTTTACTACGGCCTGTCGCCGCTCGCAGCATGGCTTGCTTTTGTGTGCGCTACCGCCGCTTACAATTTTTATAAAAAAAAAAAAAGAAAGAGGAATCGTCTCATTAGCGAAACAATGGCAAGAGACTGCCATTTGTTGTTACTTACACTGCTGCTTTCTTTGATAATGATCAACAATAACCAAATAATAGACTGCGTATGATAGAACATGTTCTGAACAAGAGTTAAGCGAAAATTTTTCTCCGTTTGAAAATCTTTGCGCCCGCTTCTTCAGTACATCAAATTCTGCACAGAAATTACAGTCATCTTAGATTTGAAAATCTAGTCAGTTGCCGTGCTTCATTTCTGACTGTATCACTATTAGGCATAAGAATAATACAAATATAAACATGACACAATACGTATATTCTTCCGCATTTGCTACTGTCTCACTCTAGTTTCGTAGTTTATTAGGCAGACAGGATTTAAATGAGATAGCAGCAAACATGAAAGAATACATGGCAAAATGTTTATATTCATATTATTCTTATGGAGAAGAGAATACTGCATGTGATTCACATTTCATCAGGTTCCTGTTAGCAACCATCTCTTCTCACAGGTAGGAAAAAATTCAGAACGTAGAGTTGGCCATATTGACAAACATCCCAAACAGTCTTGCCAGTCGTATTTTCGTAGTACATTGAAATTCTGCTACATTCGAAGATGAACAATACGGAATTTGTATTTACTTCGTTGGATAATGTATGAAAATGCAGTGGTCGAAACTCGGGTCGGAGAAAAAAAGCTCGTCTTCCACCTTTTTTTTTTTTTTTTTAAATTTATTTACTGACGCAAAGGTTTTGGCGCCAGTATTTATCTTTGGGCCTACAAAGCATGCCTGTGTAGTGCTACATATATTCGAAGGCAGAAGTTAGTTGTGGCGGCACCTACCAACATTGTTCAGAACTTCCGCTTGCTTTGCACTCGATTCTAAGCCGCAGGCGGTTTTTTGGATTACAAAAACCAGAAAAAAAGTGTGGCTTAGAGTCGAGTAAATACGGTATTTCAATTTCTCCACAACCTAAAGCTATTTCATCTGGCCATTTTTATTTCATATAAAAACTTTCTGATAATAATCACAATTCCGGTAAAAGTAAAGTTGTCACCAACTCCAAGGTTGGTCTGAATACCACAGTGAAATGGTACATCGTCTTCCTGGAAGTGGTATGCCCTGGCCTTTCTCCGATCTTCAAATTGATTTACCCAACCAATTATAGGGAAATATCCCATTTAATGCAGACTCCAAACCCTCCTGCAACTCATTTTTTTCACATTAACAAACATGGTCAAGGAGAACTGCTCCTCATTGCAGCTACGACCTGATAACAGCTTGAGCAAACTGTCTATATTGATTTCCTTATAACATACCACTACATGACAAATACTGTCCACATTCCTGCTCATGATGGTACACTGGCACCTACCCAGGCAACCTGCACTCATTACCCAAAACGTTATCAATAACCGCCAAATACCACGTTGATCCACATTTACAATGCCATGTAGTAGCGATTCTGTGTAACCTGGGTTTGACAAGCCATGATAAGTTTCCATATGAGTCACACAATTCCAATAAATTACGAATCAGTGGCTTGTGGGCACTAAGCCCAGGCGTGTTCCATGAGGTTCATATCAGGAGAATTTGATGGCTAAGACAGCGAAGTGGGATCACTATAGTACTTCTTACACAAGTGTAGCACAGTTCTGGCTGTGTGGCATGGACAGTTATTCAGCTGGAAGATGCCACTGGCACAGGGCAAGACATCAAGCATGAAGGGGTGCAATAATGTTCACAAAGTCCACAGTTGTCATGGTGTCTTTGATTACTATCACACGCCCCATGGAAACACAAGTGAATGTCCCCCATAGCCTAATATAGCCCCCACCAGCCTCATCTGTGGTGTGTTGCATGTATCGAGCAGCCATTTGTCTGGATGATGGTGTGTCTGTACACAACCAATGACCTGGTGTAACAAGAAACACAATTCACTCAACCAGGGAATACTATTCCATTGGTCCACAGTCCAATCTTGATGATACTGTGCCCACTGCAATCACAATTGATGATGTTGCTAATAAAAATGTGTTTACAAATGTCAGCAGTCCATGACACACCCAAGCTACATTAGCAATCTCTACAATTCATGGTGGTTTTAACTTTTGCATGCTAGAGAATGTAACTTTACACTTGACTTACTTTTACCTTTTATGGTAAGTCATGCAGTTTGAAATTTGGAATGTATCACAACATAATTCTTCTTAAAGCTACAGCATGCCAATACTTCTCATGGATTGAACTGTACTGTTTAGAGAATCATTGAACACCCGTTTTTCTCACAACATCATAGGGTACGTAACTCTTTAAACACATATGACTTACTTTTTTTATCATTTGCCATTGCTTCTCTATGGTGCAGTGTGAGTTATATATTCTTCCTGTACTTTTACTAAGTTTTACTGTACACATCTAAGCTTTGTTTTTATCTGCTTTTACATTAAGTATTTATGAATCCATTATATCTGCTTTTACTCAGATTCACTTGACAATGGGCTGATGTAAAGACCAAAGACCATCATGGACTTAATGTAAGTTCCTATTAGCAACTGGAGCAGCTTTTCGTCAACTGGGAGTACTCTCGCAGAATGAACACCCTCTGAACGTGGAGAAATTAATAATTCCTCAATTTGTCAAGGAAAATATGGGCCATAGTAGGCTGTAATATTCCTTACTAATTGTAAGATCTGGCCATTTCATGATTTATGCCATTTTCAAGCACATGTAGATAACCGTCATATGTGATGTGGCATATAAATCTAATTACTATTCCACCTATGAAGCCACATTTAAAATAGTCCATATAAGACATACTATGTAGATGAAAATCAAGTCCTTACATTATATAGGCACATGATTAAGTGTTAGCTGTAACCACTTACTGGAACAGATAATATATGGACTAAGTCAAATGCACATTCACATGCCACATCAAACACGATAAATCACATGATGGCTATCCATGTGCGCTTGAAAATGAAAAACATTGAAATTGGCCAATAAATGTTTGGAGGCTATGGGCCCACGCACAAACTAAACTATAGTTACTTAAGGTTGAGTACCAAGTAAACTGTTTTTTGTTTATTTGCAACTAGTTTCTGGCTTACTGGGCCAGGTTCAGGAAACAGCTGACTAGCATTGACGACGAACACTAGTTCTTAGGTAACCAAACATTATCCACAAAGATACATTCCACTGCACAGAATGTTTTACACCAAACCTGTTTTTTAATGCTGAAAATTACACTTTATGCAACTGACAATATTAAACACAATAAATAATTAAAATATAAAATATTTCAGTTTTACAGGTTATATTGTTATAATGCTACAGTTTAGGATGTCGTGACATGCAACCCTAATGAAGCCAGAACCAAAAACCCTAAATAAAACTCCTCAGAACGAGCAGTAAATCTATCAGAAACAGTTCTTTCCATGAAGGAAATGGAAGAGCTAGTGAAAGGTTTCAAATATGCCTCTTCCAATAAACCTTCTCAAAAACAGATGTATTAAAAATTGTTATAGAATACAGTACAAACAAAGATGTTGCAACCAAACACAAAGTAAGTAGTGAATACAAAATTGGCTCAAGTTCGACCTCCTACATCACAACCTATGGACCAGAACACAATGAAAAACTTGAAAGAAGAAAATTACTCAAAATAACAACATTCTCACAAAAGCTATAAAAATAGTACTTTGGTTCTCATGGACAAAACTTATTGTACTCATAACGAGAAACAATTCCTCACACCCAATTCCTACTACATCCTCACCAAAGGAGCCACCAAAACCTTTAACTAAGAAATTAAAAACATAGCCACAACCTCTAAAAGCATAATACCTGAATATGAAGCTAAGTATTTAATCAATGTGAACCTGGTAGCTCCTTAACTGTGTTGACTTCCTGCACTACACAAGGCAGGCCAACTTTTATGACCTCTTGTACCAACCTACACCATACGAAACAACGGAATTCCAGAGGACTACAGCATTACCAAAGAATTAAATTTCTGTATCACAACCAAGACAAAATTTGAAACGAAGTTTGTAAATTCAATGGAGCTCATTTGCAAAATTAAAGACCTCTCTATTCCACACAGTACAAAACTAGTATCTTTTGATGTTAGCAGCTTACTTACAAATATACCAGTCAAAGAATGCCTCTACATTTTGACATAACTACTATACAGAACACGTGTGAATCCTGTAGAAGTACACAACTTAAGACTGGTCACTCGGTCATGTTTGCAACAAAATTATTTTTGATTCGAAGATACTCTATACAAAAAGCTAGATGGCTTGTTAATGGGGTCTCCGTACAGTTCTCTTTTAGTAGAAATCTTCATGGACCATTAAGAAAAAAAAGTTCCTACATAGTGAACCCCTCAATGATAAAAAAAAAAAGTTCACCATGGAGATTGGTGGAAAATCCATTAACTTGTTAGACCTTAACATAGATACCACTACAAATAATACACATTTTAAAAATTTACAGAAAACCCACAACCGACAAAGTAATACTCTCATGTTCACAATACCCAATAAAACACAAACATGCTGTCTTCCATTCCATGGTACAACATCTCACATCCATACCAATGACAAAACAGAATTTCCAGACAGACTTGAACAACATTATATGTAATGCATCAAGAAGTAGCTATACCCCTGAGTTAACTAAAACATTTTACGCAAAAATCAAGCAAGAAAAATGCTACCCTATGTGTACGACCCCTTTTCAGCAACAGTCATATTTGAGACAAAATAGTATACTACCCCACGTTTAAGAAAGCTATACAGAAGTTAGCCCATATCATCAAATTCAGCTATTACAAAACTTTATTTTATGTACATGGCACTAGAGCTCTTTTACTATTCAACATAACGGACAAAACAGGCTATGTAAAAGTGGCTTTTAAAAAATTGCTTGAAATGACTGCAAGAAACAGTGCATAGGTAACAGGTAAGGCTATAGCAAACTAGGCTGACTGAATCCAAATGCAGCTGGAGAATGTCAGACTTCAGCTACGCCAAACGTGTGCTGAAGGAAGGACACAGATACCAAGTCCACAGAAATGCTACATATACCCAATAAAGGAAGAAACTAAGCCTGTTAGAAACACTTGGAAGTAAACAAATATGTAGCTCAAAATCCCCAGCTGGTTCTAAATGACCAATTACAGATGAGCATATCCCCAATTTTGAGCTTA
Organism: Schistocerca serialis cubense; assembly: GCF_023864345.2. Classification (NCBI taxonomy): domain Eukaryota; kingdom Metazoa; phylum Arthropoda; class Insecta; order Orthoptera; family Acrididae; genus Schistocerca; species Schistocerca serialis. Next base: position 479,499,948 of record NC_064639.1, on the reverse strand, counting down.
TCCCCACTTTTAAGCTTCACAAGATACAACTAATCAGCCACATACCCACAGACCATCATAATGACACATACTGCTACACAAACTTGAAACACAATACAATTTCATATTCCTTACCTTAAATCACAAACTGCAACATTATAACAATTAGCATTGAAACTTCCTGGCAGATTAAAACTGTGTGCCAGACTGAGACTTGAACTTGGGACCTTTGCCTTTTGGAGCAAGTGCTCTCGCATCTGAGTTACCCAAGCACGACTCAAGATCCGTCTTCACAGCTTCAATTCCACCAGTACCTTGTCTCCGAGTTTGTAATACTGAAATATCATTATTTTAATCATGTACCACGTTTAATATTGTCCATTGTGGAAACTAAATCAAACAATGGAAATTCCAGGATGGACTGTAACAATATTAAGAAAAGGAAAGTTACTATTCACCATATAACTGGTGTGGTTTCAGCTGCCTGAGGCTGCAGTCATGTCTGAGAGTTGCGTGTGTGTGTGTGTGTGTGTGTGTGTGTGTGTGTGTGGTGTGTGTATTGTTGATGAAGACCTTACTGGCTGACAGACTTTTTGTTGTGCCTATCTGTGACTCAGCATGTCCACTACATGGTGAGTAGCAACTTTCCTTTTCATACCATTGTGTAAACTGTAATTTACAATGTAAAACATGTTCGCTGCACAACATACACGACTAGCGCTCAGACTGTTCTCAACCCATTTCACGACCTCACTAACTATAATAATGCAATCATGTAACCTGTACTGTACAATATTTCATATTATAATTATTTACTGTGTTTAATATTGTCCACTGCGTAAAGTGTAATTTACAACATTAAAAAACAAGTCTGGTGCACAACATTCTATGAAAGTTGATTGTACCTTTGATTATAATGTTCTGTTACCTGAGAACTAGTGTTCCCTGCGGACACTAGTTGGTTGTTTCCTGAAGTTCCTGTAAGCCAAAAACTGTTAGAAATAACAATAAAAAAATCAGTGAAACAATACAGTTTACTTGTTTCTCAACCTTAAATATGGAATTGTTCTACCACGACGTGAAGGAAGAATCCATAAATAAAATTATAGCTCCCCATTTGTCTCTGCTCCGCTTATATACTATTTTTACAGTGTCACATACCACATCACCATCTGGTGGTATTTAATGTTACATTAGGCAGTTGCCATAACATTTTGCAATCATAGTTCACATGACAGTCTCTTCCAACCAATATGCCAATTACATGCAACAATCATGTCCTAGCACATCTTTCTCTTCAACATTCATTTCACTATGGACAACTCGTCCCTTACGAAGTGTATGCTATGTCGCAACTATTGTGAAGTTTTTCATATTGACATCATGAACACGTTCACCACTATTCATCGGCTGGTCCTTATTGCATTTTTAACTTGTTGGTAAAATGAAGATTTTTTTTCTCAACGAGTATTTTAATTTTATTACCTGGTGTTAGCCACAGCATCCCATGAGCATTTTTACAATAATGGAAACTCCAAGACGCAATAACATACAAAAAATGTGAACAGGCATCTGCTGATGACTCCCATTGATGATGTGGGTGTTTGAGTGTGTATGCACAACCATTAATCATCAACACACAATACAATAGTATCTTTAAAATAATGCTTCCATATGTTAGACCATCGTCCATTTCACCCCCCTCCCCCTCCTCTTTACTCAAAATTCTAAAAGATCTATGACGTCCTGCTTTGCGCAGGAATTAAAAATGATGACCTAACATAAATTAAAATCACACAAGTTTTATAATAATTATCCAGGTAGCCTTCCTTCAGGTGATTTTTAATGATGGCAATATTTTAATTCCTATCTCACATTTATTTCTGCCCACCACCATCACCACCACCACCACCACCTGGTTTGAAATCGTGCCTATTGCTTGTCTAATTCGATCCCACCCAGTCTTGTGCCCCCCAAGACCTATGTGAAAGTTCGTTGCTTTTTAGAGAGGGATTTTTGCTTTCTCTGGTTGTATTTTCTTTTAGTAGCGACTCACAATAATATCCTGTACATTTTTCCAGCTTTCTCCATGTACTAAAATTTAGTCAACAAGATCTACAGTGTTTTCATTCCTAACAAAATATAATACTAAGACAATTTCATTTTTTATATAATTAACTGCCATTTGGTTCATCAATTAATTTTAGTTCACAGCATTTAAAGCAACAAAGTAAGTGACTTGTTCAGTTAATAAAGATGCTTCATCAGTTTTATAGAACACAACAGAAAAACTCACCTTCCCCCACATCTTCATCTGCAGCGGCAGCTCCTTGAGCAGTTGGTGCAGGACTGGATGGCGTTTCTGGACCAGATGACTTTTCCTTCTGGGAAGGTTCCACTGGCAGCTCGTCCCCTGTAGGGCAGGTGGGAGCCTTGGTATTGTTTGATGCCGACACCCTAAATGTCTTGCCTGGCTGACCTACAGTTGCTTTGGCCTTCTGTGAAGGAGTTTTTGCATCATTTGTAGGCACAGCTGCAACTGCTGGCAAGTCCTCTTCCATTGGTTCTGGTTCTTCAGCATCCTGCTTCTCTCCAGGATGAGGTGATTCACTCAAAGCATCACTTAATGCCATAAGTCCCTGTGTAAAATACAAAATTATTCCAAATGCACTTGAAAACTATGAAAAATGACCTTAGCAAGGCATTTCACTACACATAAGAAGCTATTACAACTGTTGATAAAAAACTAATGCAATGCCAAGATAAAGTTTAGAGCAAAATATTTTTTCATAGCATATGATATTTTTGTAAGAGTACACACTTTTCAGATAATAATTTAATTCAGAATGTCTATCATCATTAAAAAACTGCTACTAGTTTCCAATAGAACATCACATTTTATTTAGCTACAGTACCGCATCAAAACAATGCTGCTTGTCTGTTATATTGAGCTTTCATGTTCACCTTTCACTGACTTTCTAGATGACACGTGACTGGTCATTTACACATATTTCAGTCTTCCATATTTAAACACTGAAGAGATCTTAACAATCCACATTATTACTTAACAAATACAGAAAATGAACAACAAAGGGATAATTATTCACTTTCAAATTAATGTCCCATTAAAAGACACAAAATATAGGATGCTAACCAATTCCCTATAATTTTAATTATCTCCTGCAAAAATGTGTGTTGCAGTGCAAGCACAGATGTGTTCACAAACAGCAGTGATTGATTGTCAGTTTGGTGGCTAAAAGGCCATTTAAAGCATTGTGCTACAGTATGGTTACAGTACAAGTAGGACTACAGTTAAGCTATTATATACTATTCTGTGGCTGACTGCACTACTGAGCATATATGTTATGAAACAGCTGGTTGGTGTAAGTGATTTGATATTACTAATTTGCCCACTGTTCAAGTTTCTTTCATCCGTTAAGAAACGTCTGAACTTCAGTTGGCTGTAATTTAGTAAGGTATGCTTACTTAAAGAACTATTATGTGCTGCTGCTGCTGTTTTACTGTACTTTATAGATATTTTGTGCTTTTAAGGAAGATCATTTTACTCAATCATTACGTAAAGATTTAATTGGTTAGATGATGACTGAATTTTTTATAATTCAACTACGATTAAGTGAGGTGACCCTGTTGCTTCTCGTAAACCGAGGAGGTGTTTATGAACTACCTGTTGAATTACTAAGTGCAGGTAGAATACAAGAAACTGGCTTAAACTGTTTGCACTGCTGTGTATCCATAATTGTTTCATAAAGTCAAGTGCTCTTGTTTGCAATGGTCAAATAGTTACTTCTTACCTGAAGTGTCTGAAAGCCATTCAATTACGAGTTGCAATTATTTGTTTTATGGAGAAAAGTTCATACTTTAAAATCTTGGAATTCTTTGTACATATTGTTTACTGTCAATATTATTGATTGGTGGGTTGTTTAAAGTTTTCTGGTCTGACCATCTGTGTTCAAGCATATAAAATTTTGAAGAGACTAACAATAAATCTGCTTTTAAGGTATGTTTATAAAGTGCTTGACACCCTACCAGTCCCCTCCCACACCTATCATTTCAATAGGTTAACGATTTGTTTTGACTTTCGTACATAACTAACCATTTGAGGTTTTAATCATTGATTCTCCTGAAGAAGAAATTTTTAAAGATGCTGAAACCTAAGTCAAGGGGATTTCAAGAAACCTTGTACTACTGCAACTGATTTGGATGGTAATATGGTGGGTAATCCTACCAAGGTATGCACAATTTGATATCTTTGTTTATATGAGATCTGCTGCCAATTTCTGTAACTGTTTAGCTTTTCCAGGTCTTCCTACAGTGCACTACAATTTTCTGGCATTGCATGATTTGTGAATAATCTAAAAGAGCTCCTAATGTTATTCACCAGATCATTTGTGTACAGCGTTTCCCACGTTCAATGCAAGCACTGTTTCTAACATTGTGCAGGAGTGTGATCACCACTTGATGCTCAGGCTCACTGATTGTACTATGGCAGGAGGTATGTTGGTTTCAGCTAAGAACCAACTAGATGAGACAGGAGGGCATGGGAAAGAAGTGTGAGAAAATAACTGTGCCATTTAGCTCTTCAGACTGATGTGTCAGTAGTACTTGCTCACAAATTCAAACTGGAATAGATTAAATTATGGAAGCCGACATATTAGTCATATTGTTAGCATATTACTGTTCATGACTGTTTTGGCTTCGCAGCCACTATCAAATACATTGAGTACAGCATCAAACATGCACATAGTCAACTGAGTATGTGCCAACATGTAATTGCTGTACTTGTTTGATATGACAATGGCTGCAAAGCTGAAACTGGTCATGAATTTTAGTTAACTAATATGTGGCCAATTCACTAAAATTTTACAGAGCAAGGTGTGTGGGATTATCGTACTTGTATTTATATCGCTCCTAATACCAATAATATTATTTTTTCCCCTTTTCTGGTCTTTTTTTCAATAGTAGTGCATATATGTTAGTTACATGAAGTACCTAATTTTTTTCTGCAGCAACCTTTATTAAATTTCATTATTCACTGTATAATTTACTGATTACTGATGACAACAGTACATTTAGTTCTTATAGAAGCATATTGATTAACAAAATATTTATGATTCACTATAGCTGCAAAACGCACTATCTTTAAAATTCATTTACGCTAACAATTGAATATTTCTACATCAAAATAGTCCTCATTCTCCTCTTTCAAGCAAAGATCTTACTTTTCCTGTAAATTTAATCCAAGAAAAATTATTCACATTTAAAATCTGTGTGTTCTAGAGTGTTTCAATATCAAAATGTCATTCGTTCAAAATCCAGTGCCATAGTTTTGTAGCTCTAAAATATATACTTTTACTTAAATAATTTGTTAATTATTTAATTATTCAAATTAAAAGAGTTCACGTACTTGAAAATTCTTAACATACATTTGCAATCCCCATGCACATTAAACAGTACAGACTGTTTTGTCATTTGGTAGTTATATAGCTCTTAGTTAAACAAACTATCGTATCTATGTTCATTTTCATTTCCTTTTCTTTTATGGTAACATCTGAAACAGAACAGCTTAGTATTCTGCCAATTTATAATTTTTTTAATACGTGCATCTTCATGTATAAAGTCACAGTCTGTAGCTGCTATTCACTCAGTACTGTCACTGTGTCATTCAGCCATTAATCAGTAGTTAAAATGGTTAGTTATTACATGTTAGACCAAAATGCAGACATGCCAGAGCTGGTGGTCACGTGTGCATTAGATGTGCTTACTTGTGTCAATGAATGTGTATGGTGTTCCCTTTTTTGACAAAGGCTGTAGCTGAAAGCTAATGGGTAAGTGCCTTTTAGTTGTGCCTGTCTGCAACTTAACGTGACATCTTTTCGGTAAGTAGCAATCTATCTTTCCCTTACATTGTTAATTTTATCTACAAATCTTTTTGTGAGTTATAGGAGGAAGCTGCAAACTAGTGGTTGATTCTTCTAGCAACATATGCTCTTGGAACTTTAACAGCGGATTTCTCTGAGGTGATCAGGGTTGATTTAAGGCCCAACCAACGTTCAGGTGCCAAGCAAACGTGCAGGATTTGCGTACAGTATGTATCACAATTAATAGTGAAATCTGACTCTCGTGAAAGTGTACAAGGGTGGGAGGAGGGTAGGGGCATTAAGAAGTCACTTGTGTGGAAAAATGTTCTCGAACCGGTCCTGGATGCAAATATGTACACTATGAATGTATCAAGAGACAGAAGGGAGGCACCCACATGCCTTCACCAAAAGTGGAAAAAGAACAGAGCTGTCAATTTTGCCTTTTATGTTTCAAACAGACACACTCCAACAGCTCCAGATCTGCCATCTGATGGGTATGCCTGATATTTAGTTCAACAATGTAGAGAATTAAGATTTTATTTACCTGCCAAAGAGAAGGACAAACAATTGAAATTCATGACAGATTATGAAATCTAACTGTAGTTCTCCACTTAATGTAACCTGTAACTCTACTATTAAATTCATAAAAGCAGAAGTAAGGAAATGAAATCTATTTCTGTCAACAATGGGATGCAGTTAATTTAAGACACTGAAAACAGTTTTTACATGAACTTTTCTCATTACTGAAAGAAAAATGGCAAAATAAACAAGAAGAAACAGTCGAGGAAGTCACTATTACCTACCTGATTACCACCAAACCTCCGTGTAACTTCAGCATGGGCTTGTACAAGCTGGGCCTTGATAAGTGCACACAACTTGACACAAACATGTGAATTTGCAACAGTAGGCTGCTGCTGATTCTGCTGCTGTGCCTGGGAGCTATACCTCGCAGCTCTGCCTTCAGAAGCTTGTTGCTGTTGTCCACTGCCTGGTACACCTTCAGATTTACTCAAGTTAGTTGCAGCAGATGGTTTCTCCTGCACACAATAAAACCACAGACTAAAATAAGGGAATAAGCCTCAATGAAACCTAACACACTGCATCACAAGTCGACTAAACTACCAAGTTGTCTCAATTGTAGCCATTACCTGAGAGAAGCCATTTCTTATTCAATAATCTCTGATTGTACAATAATCTATATACATATAAACTAGCTTAATGCCCATTGTTCACTTATGTTGACTGTATGCTCTTCAGAGGTTTTTTTTTTCCTGTTTTTATTTACTGTGATTTTCATGCTAATTAAGGCTGGTAGCTGGAATCTAAAGTTTTTGTTAACAATGCCTTTTGCGTTCTTACAGAGATATTTCTATAGCAACTTTCATCCCCTAATAAATATTTCTTTATATCTAACCAAGATGTGAAATACCAATTTTCATAAATTTAATTTAATTTTTTTTTAATGTAACAAAACATTTTCTTAAAAATTTTCATCCCCAATGGGGTTGAATTTCCAGAAACACTAAAACACATAATTTTTAATTTCTAATCAAGAAGACAAATACCCATTGTCATACATGTAGCCTTAAAAAACCTTTAGTAGTTCTTTATTTTCAAAATAACTTTCACCCGCTATTTTACCGCCTTAGCAGTTCAATTTCCAAGAATCCTGAAACACATATTTTTTTCTGATTGATAAACCAAATACCAGTTTTCGTAGTTCTAGCTTCAAAATCCCCTTAATAGCAATATACTTCCAAAAAGCCTTTCATCCCCTATTTTGTCCGCAGCTCGTGGTCTCGTGGCTAGAGGGATTTTATCTGCAGAGGGACTGTGTGTTTGCATTGTCCTCATCATTCCATCACCACCACCACTACTCGTGATAGTGGCTAGACTGGACTGCGTAAAAAATTGGAGTATGAAAAAATTGGGACTTTGTATGGGCGCTGATGAGCACACAGTTAAGCGTCCCAAAAACCAAAATAATAATAATAATAATAATAATAATAATAATAATAATAATCATCATCATCATCATCATCATCCCCCCCCCCCCCCCCCCCTTAGGAGTGGAATTTTGGACAATGCCTACACTATAAGGTCCACATCCTCCTCATACTTCAAGTTTCTATCCTTAGCAGTTTGGGATGGGCGATGATGTGACAGTGAATCAGTCGACTCATTGCACCCCCTTAAGGGTTGAATTTCCAAAAAGAGTGACGTGTATGTTTTACTACTAACAGAGAAGCCAAATACAAGTTTTCATAGATTTAGCTTCAAAAATGCTTGCACAATGAAATATTTCCATAAAAACTTTCATCCCTACAGAGGTTGAATCTCCAAAAATGCTAAAACAGTTATTTCTTTATTTCTGACAAAATTGCCTTAATAGTGACATTTTTCAAAAATATCCTTCATCCCCTATTTCACCCCTTTATGGTTCAAATTTTGAAAAATCTCTTCTTAAATAATGCCTACAATATACGATCCACGCCTTATCAAAATTTCTGGTTTCTATCCTTAGCTGTTTAGGCTGGGCGATGATAAGTGAGTGAGTGAGTGAGTCAGTCAGTCAGTCAGTCAGTCAGTCAGTCAGGACAATGTGTTGATCTGTATCTTTTACTATTCTTTATCTTATCTGAGTAACTAATAATGAGGTATTGAATCAAATCTAGAAGAAGGAGAGTTACTATATGGCTTTACTAAAAGAGGAGATAGGCCAATCCCTTGAGGCATCAAGGGATAGTTAATTTTACACTGGAGGGAAGTGTGGGTGTTAAAAATTGTAAAGGGCAACCAATACTTGACAACAGCAAGCAGATTCAAGCAGACGTAGTGTGCAGTAGTTATGCAAATATGAGGAGACTAGTGTATAGAGTGCCTGGTGACCACTGACTACAACAAATACTAATTTTAAGTTTTTCATCTGATTCTTTGATCCTCATACAGTCACAGTTTATTAACATAACCAAGTGTACTGACAGTTTTTCCCATAATCACAAGTTTTTGATAAGTTCCAATTAATAACGATCATAGTCTTGATATAGTGTGAGGTAACTGATAGTGTTTGATATACAAACACAATCCTACATTTCAATTTGTATTGGTGGAGTGATTAGGGGATAAGCTTAACTTGCCGATTTCCGGATTATCTGAATTCTCGTCACCCCCTCTTTCTTTCATATTCATAATGATAGTGTAATTTTAGAGAAAGAAAGGGACATGGAATGTATAGGAACTTTTCTTTTGTGTGTGTGTGTGTGTGGGGGGGGGGGGCACACGCACGCATGGAGGGGGGGGGGGGTTTACACAGGCAAGCGTGTGATTTTAAGTATGGATAATGAGGGCCTTCGTTAGTTTTTTTTAGGTCGCAGTTAAAAAGGACTATAGGTCCAATCGACGGAAGGAAAGACAGCTAAAAACAGGGACCTGGAGAAAGTTCCATAAAATATGCCATAGATACAAAGTATGACCTGGATCTTAAAGATTAAATGTCGTTCCAATATTGCTACGACAGATCAAAAGTAAAACGTAGTACACAGCCTGTGCATCATTAGGTAAAATGGCCCATAACTCAGACGGCAAACATAAATGAGAACATAGTGGTTCAAAAAGGGCATTCCGCTAGGAAGTGATGAACTGTCAAAGATTGAGGGGGATCATCACTTAACAATTGACGATGGCTACAAAGACAGTGCCCAATAGACAACCTAGCTACAATAATCTTCTCAGGTTGAAAGGGCTGAAAGCAGGTCGTCCAAGTTGCTGGGAGAGGTTTAATTCCCCGGAGCTTGTTCTCATGAAGGGAAGACCAGTGTTGACGCCGAAGTGACGCCACTTGCTGACACATGGCAACAGAGAGATCATTGGAGGGAATGGAAGAACTAACGGGTCGAAGTATGAGGACTGCAGCCTCGACAGCAGTGTCAGCGGCCTCATTTCCCATCAGACCGATGTGGCCAGGGGCCCACACAAACATCGCAGTGTCTTCATCAAGAGTGAACAAGTGAAAGCTTTCCTGGACCAGTTGCACTAAGGGATGGACAGTGCACAATACACACAGCCTCTGAAGGGCACTAAGAAATTCAGAGTAGAAGTCACAACTGAAAGGCCTGTGTCGCCGGATGTACTGCATGGCCTGATACAGGGCAAAGAGCTCCACTGTAAATATTGAGCAGTGTTCTGGAAGCCAATATAGAAAAATGTCGGCGCCAATGATGAAAGCACACCCGACACAACAGTCAGTCCGAGAGCTATCAGTGTACACAGAGGTATTATTGCGAAGTTCTGTGCTGAGGTCGAGAAACTCTACAGTGCTAGAGCAAGGCTGGAGTAGAGTTCTTAGGAAGTGAATGATGTCCAAGGTGAACACGGGCCACTGCACAAAGCCAAGGTGGTGAAAGGTTCACATCCATTGGGAAAGTGGCAGGTAGCGTGAAGTTAAGCTGCCAGAGCAATAGCCAAAAGTGAACTCCAGGAGGTAACAGACAAGAAGGGATGGGCCCAATACTGGTGATCAAAGGAGCCATCGAAGGAGGAGGCATAGGATGGGTGACCAGGAATGGCAGACAAGTGGCATACGTCTACTGAATAAAAAAATCACACCTGTATGACTGCGATAGTTCGGTAGCTTCTGCTTACAGACTCTCAACAAGGATCGTGTAAAAGGTGCCAGTGGCCAAACAGATGCCATGATGTTGGACTGTATGAAGACAGTATAGGAATGGCAAACATGCAGATGCATAAACACAACACCCATAGTCTGGTTTCGACCAGACAAGGGACTAGTACAAATGGAGGAGGGCGGTCCAATCTGCTACCCAGTAAGTACCTCTGAGGACACATAGGACACTGAAGGATCGCATACAGTGGGCAGCCAGGTAAGACACATGGGAGGACCAAGAAAGTTTCATATCGAGCATGAGCCCCAGGAATTTCGTAGTTTCAATGAATGGAGGAGCAACAGGCCCATGGTGTAAAGATGGTGGAGGAAACCAATTGCACTGCCAGAAAGTTATACAAAAGGTTTTGTCAGTGGAAAAGTGAAAGCTGTTGTCGATTCTCCATGAGGAAAGACGATTGAGATAACACTGAAAATGCCGCTCAAGGAGACAAGTCCATGGAGAACTACAACAGACGGCAAAATTGTCAATGAAAAGGAGCCAGAGATGCCTGCCAGGAGACAGGCCTTAATAGGGTTAATGGCAACAGCAAAGAGGATGATACTCAGAACGGAACCCTGAGGCATGATGTTTTCCTGAATAGAGGGGCCCGACACAGGAGAACCAGTAAGTACCGTGAAAACTCAGTGTTTTAAAATTCCTGAAAGAAATGGGGCACGCAGCCTCGAAAGCCCCATGTGTAGAGTGTACAGAGGATACCAGTCCACCAGCCAGTGCCATAGGCTTTCTCCAAATCAAAAAATACAGCCATAATCTGATATTTCCACAGAAAACCATTCATGACATGGGTTGACAAGGTGACAAGATGGTCAACTGCAGAACACTGTGCTCGAAATCCACAATGTGCAGTGGATAGTATATTACGAGACTCAAGCCACCATACCAGTCGGACATGAATCATATGTTCCATCACCTTGCAAACACAGCTCGTAAGAGAAATGGGGCAATAGCTAGAAAGAAGGTGTTTGTCCTTACCTTGTTTAGGTATGGGTATGACTGGCTTTACGCCAGCATCTGAGTGATGTGCCCTCTGCCCACCAGAAGAGAGAGGTTCTGCAACATCTGAATGCCAACATCGTCTAGCCCTTGGGAGGAGGACTGGGATGAAGTGGCAGCATGATCTAGCTTCCTCATACTAAAAGTAACATTGTTGCACTCACGATCCTGAGAAAAGAAGGATTTTGCTCGAGCCTCTCCCTGTTTCCGATGGACTAAGGCAGGGTGATAGTGGGTGGAGCTCAAAATATCTGCAAAATAGAGGCCCAAGGTGTTGGAGATAGCAATAGGGTCCGCTAGGGCATCATCTACTACGGTCAGGCAGGAAACTGGGGAATGGACCTTGGTTCCAGAGAGCCGTTGGAGGTTGGCCCGCATGATGGAAGAGGGAGTGGAACTGTTAAAAAGAATTAGTAAATAAATCCAGCTAGCTTTTTTGCTATCTTGAAGAACACGACGGCCCTGTGCATGCAACTGTTTGCAAAGAAAGCAGTTTGTCATCATATGATGACAGTTAAATATGCGGAGAGCATGTCTATGCACATGTATTGCGTCGCAGCATGCCTCAGTCCATCAAGGGCCCGGGACACAGCATGGCAAAGAGGAAGTGTCAGGAATGGAAATTTCTGCGGTGGTAAGGATAACGTGTGAAAGATGCTCTACTTTGTGATCACCACTGGGGAAATGTTCTTTTTTGAAAGGTCACCAGGGAGGAGTAAAGCCTCCAGTCAGCCTTAGAAAGCTGCCATTTGGGTGTAGACATATATGGGGTAGGAGTCAGCAAATGGATAGCACACGGGAAACAGCCACTTGAGTAAGTGGAACAGAGAACGTACCACTCAAGATGACAGGCAAGCTGGGCAGTGCAGAAGGGGGGGGGGGGGGGGGTCCAAAAGGGAATAGGTGTGTGTGGAGTCTGAAAGGAATGTGGGTGCTCCTGTGTTAAGACAAATGAGGTTAACGTGATTGAGAAGGTCACAGCAGTGATAATGTGTCATAAGTTGAGCTAGAAGTATGCAGATGGTCTATGTAGGTACAGAGGAGATTATAGGGTCACAAGAACAACATGAAATAGAACTATATAAATATTTTGTGCAACTAACACAGCTGTAGAATGATGTGAAATGAAATGGTGCGAAGATAAGTTGATTTAAGATATAAATTGAATCAGGTACTGAAAAAAGCATGGTATAACGATGTGGATGTAACAGGTATGTATAATAATCTGTGACTGCAATAATTTCAAAGGAAGTTTGCAAAACAAAACCACCCAGAGATCTATATATGTTAATAATTCAGTGACTTATATTAATAAAACTGGATGCAGAACCAAAAATTCATACAATAGTCAAAATGGTGATGATAGTGTCATGGGAAGATTAAAAAATAGAGATTAACTGGAAACCAAATTTTATCTAATACTTTCAATACATTAACGTATGGAAATTTCACAGTGGAGGAGGGGGGGAGGGCGAGGTGTGCAAAGAAGTCCAGATCAAAATTCACCATGTGGTGTGCAATAGGTAAAGTTTTCATTTATGTGTGATGGCTTGCTACTTTCTGAAGCTGCTGATTGTACGGTCGTGATATGGTTTAATACAACAACAGAAAATACTGTATTTTTCTTTCACAGTTGTACCATACAGCAACAAGACTTCTACTGAGAGGAGCATCATAGATTTAACCACATAATTCTTGAGCCAGTGGGTAGTGACACCCGCTGAAGGTGACATGAAGATGTTAATTGGGAGGGGGCAACAGGATGGAGGAAGATGAAACTGTTGCATGGAGGGTGCAGGGATAGTGGTTTACTGGATGATGAGCCCAGGACAATTACAGGACTCAAGGACATGTTTTAAGGATAACTCCCATCTGCATAGTTCAGAAAAGCTGATGTGGAGGAAAGAATCACAATAGCTGGGGTTGGGAAGGAGTCATTGAAACTGAACATATTGTGCTCAGTTGCATGTTGTGTCACTGATTGGTCAACTTTGTTCTTGCAATGCCAGTGGCCATTCATCCTAATTGACAGATTGTTGATAGTCATACAGACATAAAAATCTGTGCAATATTAGCAGAAGAACAGGTATGTGACATGACTACTTTCACAGGTGGCCTGACTTCCAGTAAGGGTAGTAACCTTATGACAGGACTGGAGTAGGAAGTGCTAAGTGGGTGGATCATGCAGGTCTTGCACCTTGATCTACCACAGGAATATGATCCCTGTGGCAAGGGGTTGGGAATTGGAGTGGCATAGCGACGGAATAGCGTGTTGTGTGGATTGGGTGTGAAACAGAACACCACTTTAGGATGGGTGGATAGGACCTTGTGAAGGATGTCCCTCATTTCAGTGCAAGATGAGAGATAATCAAAGCCATGATGATGGATTCAGTACAGCTGTTCCAGTCCACGGTGATATTAGGTGACCGGTGGCAGGGGGGAGGTGGAAGGGAGTAGGGGGAGGGGCGGGCAGGCACTCATTCGTAACTGATTCTTTGGTGTGGTGGAAGGATTGGGAATGTGTCAGAATATGGTACATGAAATTGTTTGCGGACTAGGTCTGGGGGTAGTGTCTCTCTGTGAAGGCCTCGTGAGACCTTCAGCATACAGGGCAACGGAGTTCTTGTCACTGCAGATATATTGTCTATGGGTTGCTAAGCTGTATGGGAGGGACTTCTTGGTATGGAAAGGATGGCAGATGTTGAAATGCTGGTACTGTCGGTGGTTAGTGGGTTTAATGTGGATCAGAGAGTCAGAGAGGTGGCGGTCAATACCCATGAAGGTGGCACATTGGATAGAGAAGGGTCAGGTGAAGAGGACTGGAGAGAAGTGCTGAGGTTGTGTAGGAATTTGGACAGGATGTCTTGGCCCTGAGTCCAGATCATAAAGGTATCAATGACCCTGAACCAGAGGTTGGGAGGTTTGGGAGGTTACAAAGGTTTCCTCTAGATGACCTGTTAACAGTTTAGCATAGGAGAGTGCCATGCAAATGTCCATGGCTGTGCCATGGACTTGTTCACATATCTTCCCCTCAAAGGAAAAATCATTGCGAGTGATTATGTAGTTGGTAAGGTGTATAAGGAATGAGGAGGTGGGTTTGGAGTCTGAAAGATGGTGGGAGAGGTAGTGTCTGACAGTGGTAAGACCAAGAGCGTATGGAATGTGGTGTCAACAGGTATGAGTAGGGATCCAGGAGATGAAGTGGTGGGCATGATGTGGAGTCGGTGAAGAAAGTGGTTAGTATCTTAGATGGGGGATGCTAGGTTTCAGGTAATGGGCTCTGGGTGTTGCTCAACAAGAGCGGTGATTCTTTCAGTGGAGCACAACAGCCAGTTACAATGGGGTGTCCAGGATTTTGAATTTTGGGGAGTAAGTAGAAGGTGGGTGTGCGCCGGCAAACAGACTTTAGCTCAATAAAGGATTACTCCAAAATCTAGCTAGTTTCCCTCTTTTTGTGTGTGGCTACCGATGACTCAACACTTCTGCTTATGGTACTTGTAGGTCTTATAATCAAATATACTGAGTTGCCTATTAGAAAATTCTGTGATACTTGAAAACACTGCTAAATTACCTACAAAAAAATTAAAACATTGTGGTAGACTGTTGTATGCATATGCAAGTTTGTGTTTAAGTCTTTGCTTCAATAATACTAATCACGTTGAATATTTCTTAAAATTATTATTAGTTACATTGAAGGCCATTAATGAGTATATTTATTGTGAAATAGATGTACAAATAACAAGTTTATTGAAGAGGTCTCCACTAAAAGTTTTAGGACTAGCAAAAAACAAACAAACAACGCCCGAAAAGGCCTTGAAGGCCCAAAGGTACCGACCAGTCGCCACATCATTTGCAGTCCTTAGGCATCATGTGATGGGTGGATACAGAGCGGGCATGTGGTCAGCACACTGCTCTCCTGGACATTTTTCGTGACTGGTGCCACTACTTTTCAATCAAGTAGCTCCTGAACTGGCCTCACAAGAACTGAGTACATGCCACTTGCCAACAGCACTCAGAAGACTTGAACAGTGACCCATCCAAGTGCTAGCCATGCCCAACAGCACTTTACCTCAGTGATCTGATGGGAACCGGTGTTACCACTGTGGCAAGGCCACTGGCTTTAGGGCTAGCACCAGATACAATTATTGTCACATGCTTCTGTACCCCAAAAATGCTATCTAAGTAAGTCAAGTTTTGTCCGAAAATGTTTTTTCACCTCATTATCAATTCAAATTTACAGAATAAAGTAACTTCTTCATTTACTAGCCAACTGTAGCTGTCACCATGCATGCTGTAAAAATACAGATGAAATAAGATGTTTCATTAATTACACATTAATAAGATTATAGTTCATAAAACTGAAAACTATCTACTTCTAAAAATAATATTTCACTCTACAGTGAAGTATGCAAACTGATTATTAAACTCCTTGACAGATTAACACCGTGAGCCAGACACCATCTCTGAACTGATCATTATTGTCGTTGCCACAAAAGGCACATGTTCAGACTCAAATCCAGCCGTGTTGGAAATTATTATTTGAACTCAAGTTTCACTATCTATTCCTTTATTTCACTGTCTGAAGATATGGCAATAGTTTCGACAGGAGGAAGAATTATATGTTGTTATATGAATGCTTGGTGTCCGTTCTTTTGGACAACGATCATTTATACCTGCCTGCATTCATACAGCACACATTCATGTAACTGTTTCACCTCAATGGACAATGAATCCACAACCTTCAGTGCGGAAGCATATTTATGTTTGACCTCCAACAGGAATCTAAAATTAGCGAGTATGGAGGACATGGACAGGGACTGCAGATAGGTGGTGCTAGGTGGGAATGCAGGTCAGCTGGGAAGTGTGCCAAGAAAGTCCACACATTTGTGATAAACACTATATCCGGGTGGTGCACTGCTTAAGTAACTGCCTAGGAAGCAGGAGATCCTGGTTTTGAGTATCATTTCAGCCCATTTTCTCTAAATACCACTGATTCCACATAAAGTCCTGATGTAGCTGATATTAGTTCCTCCCCCCCCCGCCCCCCTCTTCAATTTACATAACTAGAATTATATGTACTGAGCCACATCAAAGCTTTTTAACAGTCACACTGTTATTCTGTCCTAGTTCTCATCTTAATCTTATTAAGCCTGACTTGCAATTATTAGTTACTTGTTTCATCTATCACGTTATTTGTTTCTTAGGGACTGATGACCTCAGCAGTTTGGTCCCATAAGACCTAACCACATTTTTTTTTGGTGCCTTATGAGTCTTGATTTGGAGCAGTTTTTCCTGTCCAACACTTTTACTTTTTTGAAAGTAGTAGCATCAACTGTGTTCTTAAATTTAGTAGAGAGAGAGAGAGAGAGAGAGAGAGAGAAGAGAGACCGTGTGTGTGTTTTGCATTTAATATTGCATTCTTTACCTGCAATGAAGACCCCAAAGCAAACTAGTTCCTTAGTTTCCCAAATTTTCAAATATTGAAAATCCAGGATGGAATAATGACAGTATTATGAAAAGGATACCCCACTATACAGAAGAGATGTTGCATCATAGACAGGTACCACTGAGCAGTACGCACATAAGCTGTCAGCCAGAAAGCCTTCTTCTGAATTGGACAACATACATGCACACACATATGGGCAGTTGTGCACAGTTGGTTGAATGTGTGTGTGTGTGTGTGTGTGTGTGTGTGTGTGTGTGTGTGTGTGTGTGTGTGTGTGTGTGTTGTCTAATTCAGAAGGCCTTCTGGCTAAAAGCTTAGGTGCGTGGAAGTCTCTCTGTTGTGCTTGACTCCGACTCATTATTTCTGCTGTATGGTGAGTAGCAATCTTTTCATAATACTGTCAAAAATTCAAGAAAAAAAAGAAAACAATAATCATGAGCTAAAAAAGCCTATTCCCTTGAATGATGTAAGAAATATCATTTTCACTCACAAAAAGATCAACTGCTGGCATGTTGAAACTGCAAAAATTAGTAAAACACAACATTAGAAAAGAACTGAAGTGTACAGGTTGACAAAACTTAGGTCACTTATGATCTTCACAATTTCTGCATAAATTATTATTATTATTAAGTGCTGTGGGCCAACAACAACAGGAAATAAATCTTCCACAGTTACAGTTTATAAATGAATAACTTTATTTGTTAATAATCAGTTTTAATACTGAAGCCTGATTGTTAAATAATAAAAAAATTCGATGGTATGAAATGGAAGGAAAATAACAGGAGAATGTGGACTAGAGGAAAGGAACAAAAGAGGAACCCACTTGGTGGAATTTTTTGCAGAGCATAATTTAATCATCACAGCAAGTGAAAGAAGGCTGTGTACATGGAAGAGACCTGCACACACTGGAAGGTTTCAGATTGATTGTGTAATGATAAGACAAATTTCGGAACCAGATTTTAAACTTTCAGTAGCAAATTGTAAAGTAAGAATGTAGGGACATCAGTAAAGAGAAAGAAAGTGTTGTTGTTGGGTAGATCCCATGGAAGAGGTGTTGGCCAACTTTTGCAGGATGAACTAGGATCAGAATACGAGGTCACCAATTTTTTAAACCTAGTGCTGGTCTGGAGCAGGTGACAGAGGATTTAGGATCACTTTGTAAAGATTTTACTAAGTAAGACACCATGAGTACAGTGGGTGGGCCAGATAACAGTATTGACAGAGATCCTGGGTACAGTATAGAGTGTGAGCTGGCAAAGATAGCATCACCACTGAAGCATACTAGTGTTGAGTTTGTATCTGTTCTTGGGTGCCATGAACGACCTCATTTGAACTCTTCTGTCAGGAGAGTTAATTTGGAATTGGAACGGCTGCTTATGTTGGGTGCAGGGTCACATGTTGGTGTGGTTCCTGTTGATTCTCTCAATAGGTGGGATTATACTAGGCATGGCCTTCACCTCAACAGGAAAGGGAAGGGTAAACTGGCTGGGAAAATAGCAGGAAAGTTAAATGGGGAAGGCACTGTCATGAGTGACGAAATAACAGTTGTTATAGCGTTCAGAAAAGACCCTTTTTTAGGGTATGGGCAGAAAGAAACCAAGTTTTAAGAGAGGTTAGGACTGATACAAACCTTCAGTTTGAGGGGGGAAAAAAATTTTAGCTTATCACATCAGCATAAGCAGCTGTTGGTTAAGAATTTTCAACAATCAGCAGAAATTTCAACTCTATCCAATTTTAACCCAGTCAATGTGAAATGGCTATCTTCATTGCATCAAAATATTCCAAGGACTGAGAAATAAAATTAATGAATTAATTATCTGCATAGATGAATTAGAATCCTCAAACCCACTTGATATAATCTGCCTCTCTGAACATCATGTGACCACTGGTATAGAACTTTTAAGTGTTACAGAATTTAGGTTAGCATCTCAATTTCGTAGAGCAGAAATGGAGAAAGGAGGAGTTGCCACATTCATCAGGAACTCTCACAAATTTAAGAACATAGACATTCATAAATTTTGCCTAGAACAGCATATGGAAGTATATGCAACAGAAGTAGAATTTCATAAAAAGTCCTTCATAACATTAAGTGCAAACCGAGCACCTGCAGGTAACTTTAATCTGTTCATAAACCACCTTGAAGCTGTACTGGCCCATTTAACAACCAAAAACAATGAAATAGTGGTTGCTGGTGACTTCAAGGTAGATTTCCTAAAAGATTCTCCCAATAAGAACTTATCTGAGTTAGTAACACTATCATTCAACTTAATTCCCGCTGTAAAGTTCCCAACTAGGGTAGCCAACTGCTCACAAACAGCCATAGATAATATCTTTACAGAAAAGTCAAATGAACAAAATTATATTACAAAACCATCAATGGCCTCTCAGACGATGACATGCAATTCCTTCCGTTAAATGTTAAAACTGAACAGGATATAAGGCCAATTAAATGTGAACTCAAGAGGGTAATCAATAAGCCAAAAATTGATTACTTTAGGACACTCCTCAGAGACATTCACTGGAGTGATGTTTACAGTGCTCATGGCATGAATGAAAAATTCAACGCTTTTTCTAATAAAGTGCTTACCTTATTTGAACACTGTTTTACCCCAAAACTAAGTAAGGTGAGAGCAAAGTCTACAAAGAAGCCACGGATTACTCAAGGAATAGAGGTATCTTGTAAAACAAACTGAAACAGTTCTGATGTTGGTGCTGTAGCACATTACAAGAAATACTGCAAAATATTAAAGACTGTAACATGGACATCAAAGCAAATATATTACACATATTACAAGGAAAAGATAGTCATATCAGATAACAAAATAAATACAATGTGGGATATAGTGAAGGAAGAGACCAGTAGAGCCAGACATGAAGAAGGGCAAATAGCATTAAGAATAAATTATACATTGATGACAGATGTGTATAGTGCTGCAGAACTTTTTAACAAACTTTTTATAACTGTTACTGAAAAGATGGGGTTGTCAGGTTCTGCAGATATTTCAATTAACTTCCAGAATATGAATTTGACCCTCAGTAGCCCAGCAGAAGCTATGTCCACCAAAAAAATCTTTAACATCAAAAACATCTAGTGGGTATGATGAAATATCAACCAGGTTTATTAAAGAATGTGATTCTGAGTTAAGTAACATATTAAGCTATCTGTGTAACCAGTCGTTTATCAGTGGAATATTTCCTGAATGGTTGAAATATGCTGAAGTAACGCCACTGTTTAAGAAGGGAGATAAAGAAATACAGTCAAATTTCCATCCAATTTCACATTTGCCAGCATTCTCAAAAATTTTAGAAAAGGTAATGTACTATTGGCTTTATAACCATCTTACCACAAACAACATACTGTCAAAGTCACAGTTCAGATTTCTAAAGGGTTCCAATATTGAGAAGGCTATCTACACTTATAGTGAAAATGTACATAATTCATTAGACAAAAAACTGCAGGCAACTCGTATATTTTGTAATCTGTCAAAGGCATTTGACTGTGTAAATAACAATATCCTTTTAAGTAAATGAAAATATTATTCTGTAACAGGATATGCTGCAAAATGGTTCAAATCTTATATCTCTGGCAGGAAACAAAGGGTGTTATCAGGAAAGAGACATGTATTAAGCTATAAGGCATCATCCAGCTGGGAACTAATTTTTATATATAAGGATGGATATGTGTGTGTGCGCGAGTGTATACCTGTCCTTTTTTTCCCCCTAAGGTAAGTCTTTCCACTCCTGGGATTGGAATGACTCCTTACCCTCTCCCTTAAAACCCACATCCTTTCGTCTTTCCCTCTCCTTTCCTCTTTCCTGACGAAGCAACCATTGGTTGCGAAAGCTAGAATTCTGTGTGTATGTATGTGTTTGTGTTTCTATCGACCTGCCAGCGCGTTCGTATGGTAAGTCACATCATCTTTGTTTTTAAATACACACTCCTGGAAATGGAAAAAAGAACACATTGACACCGGTGTGTCAGACCCACCATACTTGCTCCGGACACTGCGAGAGGGCTGTACAAGCAATGATCACACGGACGGCACAGCGGACACACCAGGAAACGCGGTGTTGGCCATCGAATGGTGCTAGCTGCGCAGCATTTGTGCACCGCTGCCGTCAGTGTCAGCCAGTTTGCCGTGGCATACGGAGCTCCATCGCAGTCTTTAACACTGGTAGCATGCCGCGACAGCGTGGACGTGAACCGTATGTGCAGTTGACGGACTTTCAGCGAGGGCGTATAGTGGGCATGCGGGAGGCCGGGTGGACGTACTGCCGAATTGCTCAACACGTGGGGCGTGAGGTCTCCACAGTACATCGATGTTGTCGCCAGTGGTCGGCGGAAGGTGCACGTGCCCGTCGACCTGGGACCGGACCGCAGCGACGCACGGATGCACGCCAAGACCGTAGGATCCTACGCAGTGCCGTAGGGGACTGCACCGCCACTTCCCAGCAAATTAGGGACACTGTTGCTCCTGGGGTATCGGCGAGGACCATTCGCAACCGTCTCCATGAAGCTGGGCTACGGTCCCGCACACCGTTAGGCCGTCTTCCGCTCACGCCCCAACATCGTGCAGCCCGCCTCCAGTGGTGTCGCGACAGGCGTGAATGGAGGGACGAATGGAGACGTGTCGTCTTCAGCGATGAGAGTCGCTTCTGCCTTGGTGCCAATGATGGTCGTATGCGTGTTTGGCGCCGTGCAGGTGAGCGCCACAATCAGGACTGCATACGACCGAGGCACACAGGGCCAACACCCGGCATCATGGTGTGGGGAGCGATCTCCTACACTGGCCGTACACCACTGGTGATCGTCGAGGGGACACTGAATAGTGCACGGTACATCCAAACCGTCATCGAACCCATCGTTCTACCATTCCTAGACTGGCAATGGAACTTGCTGTTCCAACAGGACAATGCACGTCCGCATGTATCCCGTGCCACCCAACGTGCTCTAGAAGGTGTAAGTCAACTACCCTGGCCAGCAAGATCTCCGGATCTGTCCCCCATTGAGCATGTTTGGGACTGGATGAAGCGTCGTCTCACGCGGTCTGTACGTCCAGCACGAACGCTGGTCCAACTGAGGCGCCAGGTGGAAATGGCATGGCAAGCCGTTCCACAGGACTACATCCAGCATCTCTACGATCGTCTCCATGGGAGAATAGCAGCCTGCATTGCTGCGAAAGGTGGATATACACTGTACTAGTGCCGACATTGTGCATGCTCTGTTGCCTGTGTCTATGTGCCTGTGGTTCTGTCAGTGTGATCATGTGATGTATCTGACCCCAGGAATGTGTCAATAAAGTTTCCCCTTCCTGGGACAATGAATTCACGGTGTTCTTATTTCAATTTCCAGGAGTGTATTTTTCCCGCGTGGAATGTTTCCCTAATGGAGGGAAACATTCCACGTGGGAAAAATATATCTAAAAACAAAGATGATGTGACTTACCAAAGGAAAGTGCTGGCGCGTCGATAGACACACAAACAAAATTCAAGCTTTCGCAACAAACTGTTGCCTCATCAGGAAAGAGGGAAGGAGATGGAAAGACGAAAGGATGTGGGTTTTAAGGGAGAGGGTAAGGAGTCATTCCAATCCCGGGAGCGGAAAGACTTACCTTAGGGGGGAAAAAAAGGAAAAAAGGACGGGTATACAATCGCGCGCACGCACACACACACACACACACACACACACACACACACACACACACACACACATATATATCTCAATGACCTTTCATCAGTAACAATACCAGATGCCAAGTTTGTTTTGTTTGCTGATGATACAAACATTGCAATAAATAGCAAATCAAGTGTAGTCCTAGAAAGATCGGCTAATAAAATATTTGTGGACATTAATCACTGGTTCCTAGCCAATTCTTTGTCACTAAACATTGAAGAAACACACTACATGCAGTTCAGAACTTGTAATGGGTGTCCCACGAGTATATGCTTAACATATGTTGACAAGCAGATAGAAGAAGTGGGGAGTGTTAAATTCTTGGGATTACAGCTTCATAATAAATTCAACTGGGAGGAGCACACCACAGAACTGCTGAAGCATATAAACAAATCTCTATTTGCAATGCGAATTCTGTCACACAAAGAGAATATAAAAATGAAAAAGCTGACATACTATACTTACTTTCACTCCATAATGTCATATGGAATTATTTTTTAGGGTAATTCATCAAGCCAAGCTAAGTTTTCTGGGCACAAAAATGTGCAATAAGAGTTATATGTGGTGTGAACTCAAGAACATCCTGCAGAGGCCTGTTTCCAATATACGAGGGCTATTCAGAAAGTAGGGAACTTGGCATTAAAAAAAACTAAGTACAAAAAATACATTTTATTATATAAATCTGAAAGAGTGCCCGACATACTACTTTTCCACATGAGGCACTTATCGCAGCTGTGGACAAGCTTTGAAAGAACTTCGTTGTAAAATTCTGCCGCCTGAGACTTCAGCCAGTGCGTAACGCTCACCTGGAGTGTCGCGTTGTCATCGAAGTGCTGTGTTGCAAGCCAGTTCTTCATCTTGGAAAACAAGTGGAAGTCTCTTGGTGCGAGATCGGGGCTGTAGGGCAGATGAGGGAAAATTTCCAATTTGAATGAATTAATCCTTTAACTGTTCTGGACATTTTAACGTGCGTGCCTTTGTACCTGTCCCTGTGTTCTCTGAACACGTTCACAGTACCAAGTAGAAGGACTGGTGGCACATGTAAACACGTTCAGAGAACACAGGGACAGGTACAAAGGCACGCACATAAAGAAGTACAGAGCAGTTAAAGGGTTAACGAGTTCTTCAGTGCAGTTTGCCATGTGAGGTCAGGCATTGACGTGCAAAAACAAAATTTTGGACATCAGCTTTCCTCGGTGTTTGTTTTGAACTGCTCTTCTAAGGCTGTGCACAGTTTGACAGTACCAAGCAGAATTTGTGGTTGCTCCATGCCTGTCGCCATCAACTTCCTTGCTGACAAGGTTTGCAAACTTTTTTTTTTTTTTTTTTTTTTTTTTTTTTTTTTTGTGGGTGGGGGGTGTACTTCGTGTGTCCCCTCTCCATGGACTGTAATTTTGTCTCGCAATTGATGTGTTTCACCCCAGTCTTGTCACCAGTTACGATTCGATCCAGTAATGAATCACCATGTTTGTGGTAGGCTTCCAGAAATGTCAATGTTACCCCCATTTGCTGTTCGTTATGGTGCTCTGTAAGCATTTTGGGCACCCATTGTGCTTTTCAGTGACAATTTCAAACAACAAAGCCCATGAAACTTGCAGAAAAGAAGGCGAAAACTCCGTTATTGTGAAGCGACTGTTTTCACGAATCGTTTCATCAACTTTTGTGACAAGATCGTCAGTCACAATGCTCGGGTGTCCACTCTTCTCTTCATCAGGAACATTGGTTTGACCATTTTTAAACCGAATGCACCATTTCTGGATGGAACATTCCCTCATTATGACGTTTCCGTACACTTCGCACAGTTCACAATAAATTTCTAGAGGTTTTAGTTTTTTTGCCAAGAAAAACCGTATCACAGACCACATCTCACAACTGGCGAAATTTTCGATTGCAGCGCACATTTCAAATTTGAATATTGAAAAAACCAGACGAGCAGAGACGTTCTCGCTGTCACGGCTGGATGCCAACTGAGCTGCCGAGCATGCCCACACCAAAATATACGCGATTGGCGCGCACCTAGTGGCGTCAGATGGAAACGTTCCCTACTTTCTGAATAGCTCTTGTATTTATTCCTTAATGAAATTTATCATTAAAAATATATAACTTTTTCAAACCAACAGCTCAGTTCATGGAATCAATGCTGGAAATAAGAATAATCTTCACAAGGATTTAAAATCACTTACTCTTGTACCAAAAGGTATGCATTTTCAATAATTTGCCAGCTCAGCAACCAATGAAATTCAATGTAATAGAAGCCTAAAGGATTTATTGGTGGTCTCTCTCTCTCTCTCTCTCTCTCTCTCTCTCTCTCTCTCTCTCTCTCTCTCTGTGTGTGTGTGTGTGTGTGTGTGTGTGTGTGTGTGTGTGTGTGTGTGTGTGATGTACAATCTAGCGTTCGAACCATTTCAGTGCAGTAATGTGTTCATTGTAAATAAGTATTGCAGTAGTTCTGTTATATACCAAAAACAATATATATATATGACTTCTGGACGACAATGGAAGAAACTATCAGAAAAATTCCTGCACATAGAAAAGATATACAGACATATCACAGGAAAACATAGTCCACACAAGAACACCAACAAAAACGGAAAACACCTGATAGACTTTTGCAAAAGCCACGACCTCGCCATTATGTCAACAAAATTCAAGAAACCAACACGAAAACTTACCACATGGAAATTCCCCAGCGGAAAGCAAGAACTACAAATCGACCACGTAATAGTCCAGAAAGACTCACAAAAAGAAATTTTGAACATAGACACCCGTAAAGGCTACTTCAACTCAGGCCACCACCTACTACAGATCAGGATTCGTCTTTTGCCCAAGAAAAAGCTCCAGAAGAACAAAATTGTTAGACCAGATCAAGAATACGTTACTTTAAACCAGACACAAATATTACACAAAATTAAAATGGAGAAAACGACAGACTGGACACAACTTTCACGAAGAATCCGAGAGGCCATGAAACTAGCACAAGCACCACGCACACGGAAACACCGTTGGTGGAACCACACATGTGACCAAGCTATTGACCAACGAATCAGTGCATGGAAAAAATTTAGTAGCCATAAATCCCGAGAGAATTGGATGAACTTCTTGAAAACACAGAAGCAATCAAGCAAAATCATTCGCAGTGAAAAACGACAGTATGACAAACGGCGACTGACAGAGATAGAATCGGACTTCATGAAGAACAATACAAGAAACTTCTACAGAACGTTCAGAGAAAATATGACTGGATATCAACCACCCAACTTGTGCTTCAGAGGACCGGATGGAACCCTAGAAACCAATACCAAAAACAATTGTGACTTTCTGGCAAAGTACTTTGAAAAACTGCTCAACACGGACCCCCCTATGGAAGAAATGATGACAGAAACGAGCACATACAATCCAGATAGTGAACCTTCAACTCTAGAAGAAGTTAAAGAAATAATCAAGTCACTCAAGAATCGTAGAGCACCAGGGGAAGATGGCATCATCGTGGAAATCTGGAAGTTACAAGACCCAGAACTCACCAAAGACATCCACAGGATCTTGGAAGACATCTGGAAGACCATGAAAATTCCCGACGACTGGAAAACTGCCCTGATACACCCACTACACAAAAAAGGTGACAAGACTGACCCGAACAACTACAGAGGAATATCCCTACTACCAATCACATACAAGATCCTCTCTAAAGCTTTACTGAACAGACTAGAATGCCAGACCGACCACTTGATTGGGGAATACCAAGCAGGCTTCCGTACAGGGCGGTCTTGTGCGGAACAAATTTGGAACCTGAAAATGATTTTACAACACAAACAGAACCTGATCATTACCTTTGTTGACTTCAAAAAGGCGTACGACTCTATCGACTGGAAAACTCTCTTCGAAATTCTAGCAGAATACAAAGTAGACAACAAAACACGGGCTATCATAGAGCAAACTTTAACCAACAGGACCTCCAAAGTAAAGTTCTGTGGGGAAGTATCAGAGCCCTTTGAAATTCGCACAGGTGTCCGACAAGGCGATGGCCTCTCACCTCTCCTTTTCAATATGGTGTTAGATAAGGTCATAAAAGAATTGGAAACATCACAACAGGGGATAACCTTAGGAAACCTACAGGTTAAATGCCTGGCTTTTGCAGACGATTTGGCGATTGTCACGAAAGGTATAAAGGAAACAAAAGACGCTACTGAAAAACTGCATGAAATCGCTTCCAAAACTGGACTACAGATCTCTTACGAAAAGACACAGTTTATAAGGACAAAGAAACTCTCATCTCTGAACACAAAGTATGGCACGATTTACAAAACGGCAAACTTCAAATACCTCGGTGAAACACTACAAATGAGTGGACATAACAGAGACTCAAACGAAGAAAGAAAGACTAAACTGGACAAGGCAAACAAAGTAGTGTGGAATCATTACAAAAAGAATTCTATCTCACAAAAAGCCAAATTACGCCATTACGACACGGTGGTGCTCCCCAAGGCACTATATGCAGCAGAGAACACACTAATCCTAGGGCATACACGTATCAGACAATTAGAAAAAGTAGAACGGAAAATACTTAGGAAAATATTCGGCGCCACTAACAAAAATGGAATGTGGATCAAGAAACCTACAGAGGAACTGTGCAAACATACGGAGACAATCACAGAAAAGATTAGAAAATGCAGACTACAATTCTATGGACACCTATACAGGATGCCATCACACAGGCTGACCAAACAGATCTTTGACTGGGTAACCACTAGAAACAACAAATGGGTGGCAGAGGTAGAAAACGACCTGAACCAACTCAACATAACAGCAGACACAATAAACGACAGAATAAAATTCAGAAACATCATTAAGAAAAGTAAACTACATGAGATACAATGTGACAAACGAACAGGCATAAAATGGACCGAAGAACGCAAGCAAGATCACAGCCAGAAGATGAAAGAAATATGGGCAACCAAAAAGGCAATCAAGATGAAGCTGAAGACACAAAGCAGACAAGAAGCATGGACAGAGGACCGGAAACAGAAACACAGCGAGCGAATGAGGGAAGTTTGGGCAGCAAGGAAGGCAGCAAAAGGAACTGGCCATGTAGTTTAGTCCAAATGCGCTCTTTAAGGGCAAAACACCAATAATAATAATAATAATAATAATAATAATAATAATAATAATATATTTTAAATTTAGTGCATTAATGCGATCTTAGCAAATGAGTGTTGGAAAAAAAAAAAAGAAAAGAAAGAGAAGGAGAGGCAATCATTCAACTTGGGACCTGTAAAAGGTACATTAGCTTATTTTAGTTGTAAATATTTGTCATGTATTATTGTTTTTCTGATGTGTTCTATATCCTGGAGGAACTCCTCAGTATGGATCAATTGGAATGAAAGTAAATCTAATATAATCTAAGACATTTCCAGGAGCAGATTTGGACTGACTACAATTGACTGGTTATGCACTGTAGACTGAAACTGAAAAAATTGCAAAAAGGTAGAAAATTAAGGAGATTGGTCCTGGGTAAGTTGAAATAACAAGAGGTTGTAGAGAGTTTGAGAGGGAGCATTAAGCAACAACAGGAGAAAGGGATACTCATGCAGATGAATGAGTGACTTTGAGAGAGATTATAGCGAAAGCAGCATAGGATCAAATAGAAAAAGGACAAGGTGTAACAGAAATTCTTGGGTATCGCAGGAGATACTGAATTTGATTGATGAAAGGAGAAAATATAAAAAATCTAGCAAGCTCGAAAATGAGTTTCCTCCAGGCCTGCAACATAGTTGTCAATTCCGACTATCAATTCTTTGCTTGAAGTGAATCTTCATCCGCCTGGAAAAATTTTCAGTTTTTGGAAGAGATGGAAGTCTGACGGAGTCATATCAGGTGAATAAAGTGGGTGTAGTAACAGTTCAACTCATACCTTAGTTCATGTAATTTTGCCATGGCGACAGCACGTGTTCGGGCGCGCATCAAGTGTCACAGCACCCATCTTGCAGATAATTTTTTCATTTCCAATTCTTCAGTTAAAATGTGATGTACCCTTTCAGATGACATCTAGCAAGCATGAGAAATTTCACGAACTTTCAATCAGCGATCTTCCATGACCATTTTGAGCACTTTTGCAATGATTTATGGAGTAGTGACACATCTTGGCCGACCACTGCACGGATCTGCTCTCCCGACCAAATTTTATTCTACATCTACATCCATACTCCACAAGCCACCTGACGGTGTGTGACGGAGGGTACCTTGAGTACCACTATCAGTTCTCCCTTCTATTCCAGTTTCGTATTGTTTGTGGAAAGAAAGATTGTCGGTATGCCTCTGTGTGGGCTCTAATCTATCTGATTTTATCCTCAGGGTCTCTTTGCGAGATATACATAAGAAGGAGCAATATACTGCTTGACTCCTCAGTGAAGGTATGTTCTCGAAACTTTAACAAAAGCCCATACCGAGCTACTGAGCGTCTCTCTTGCAGAGTCTTCCACTGGAGTTTATTTATCATCTCCATAACGCTTTCGCAATTCCTAAATGATCCTGTAAGGAACCACGCTGCTCTCCATTGGATCTTCTCTCTCTCTTCTATCAACCCTACCTAGTATAGATTCCACACACTGGTGAGCAGTATTCAAGCAGTGGGCAAACAAATGTACCGTAACCTGCTTCCTTTGTTTTCAGACTGCATTTCCTTAGGATTCTTCCAATGAATCTCAGCGTGGCATCTGCTTTACCGACGATTAATTTTATATGGTCATTCCATTTTAAATCACTCCTAATGCCTACTCCAAGATAATTTATGAAATTAACTGCTTCCAGTTGCTGACCTGCTATATTGTAGCTAAATGATAAGGGATCTTTCTTTCTATGTATTCGCAGCACATTACACTTGTCTACATTGAGATTCAATTGCCATTCCCTGCACCATGTGTAAATTTGTTGCAGATCCTCCTGCATTTCAGTACAATTTCCCATTGTTACAACCTCTCGATACACTACAGCATCATCCGCAAAAAGCCTCAGTGAACTTCTGATGTTATCCACAAAGTCATTTACCGTATTTACTCGAATCTAAGCCGCACTCGAATCTAAGCCGCACCTGAAAAATGAGACTCGAAATAAGGAAAAAAAAATTCCCGTATCTAAGCCGCACCGGAAATTTGAGACTCGAAATTCAAGGGGAGAGTAAAGTTTTCGGCCGCACCTCCAAATCGAAACGAAGTTGGTCCATTGCAATATGAGACACAATTTAGGTCGAATGAATGATGATACAGCTACAGTAGTTTGGTTCGAGTCGTAAGCTTAGCAGTTAAGCTTTACCAGGTAGCCATTGCTATGCGTCAGGCGCTCCGTCCGTATTTATACGGGTACCCTTCCTTTTTCGTGTGCTTCGTCTGATTTGAATCGATTGCTTATTTTGCTTTGATCTGATAAGTGCTGTTTTCTTTGTTATAGGTGTTTGCGTCACTTTAAGCTGAAAATGCACTACTGTACTGTGTGTCACGCATTGTTTGTCGCATTCTGATAGTGCGTGTTTACGGCCTGTCGCCGCTCGCGGCATAGCTTGCTTTTGTGCGCGCTACTGCCGCTTGCAATTAAAAAAAAAAAGAGAGAGTAATCGTCTCACTAGCGAAACAATGGCAAGAGACTGCTATTTGTTGTTACTTACACTGCTGCTTTCTTTGATAATCATCAACAAGAACCAAATAATAGACTGCGTATGATAGAACATGTTCTGAACGAGAGTTAGGCGAAAATGTTTCTCCGTTTGAAAATCTTTGCGGCCGCTTCTTCAGCACATCAAATTCTGCACAGAAATTACAGTCATCTTAAAATTAAAAATCTAGTCAGTTGCCGTGCTTCATTTCTGACTGTATCACTATTAGTCATAAGAATAATACGAATATAAACATGACACAATACGTATATTCTTCCGCGTTTGCTATTGTCTCACTCTAGTTCCTTAGTTTATTAGGCAGACAGGATTTAAATGAGATAGCAGCAAACACGAAAGAATACATGGCAAAATGTTTATATTCGTATTATTCTTATGGTGAAGAGAATACTGCATGTGACTCACATTTCATCAGGTTCCTATTAGCAACCATCTCTTCTCACAGGTAGGAAAAAATTCAGAAAGTAGAGTTGGCCATATTGACAAACATCCCAAACAGTCTTGCATGTCGGATTTTCGTAGTACATTGAAATTCTGCTACATTCGAAGATGAACAATACGGAATTTGTATTTACTTCGTTGGATAATGTATGAAAATGCAGTGGTCGAAACTCGGGGCGGAGAAAAAAAGCTCGTCTTCCACCTTTTTTTTTTAATTTATTTACTGACGCGGAGGTTTTGGCGCCAGTATTTATCATTGTGCCTATGAAGCATGCCTGTGTAGCGCTACATATATTTGACGGCAGAAGTTAGTTGTGGCGGCACCTACCAACATTTTTCAGAACTTCCACTTGCTTTCCACTCGATTCTAAGCCGCAGGCGGCTTTTTGGATTACGAAAACCGGAAAAAAAGTGCGGCTTTTTAGATTCGAGTAAATTTTTATGGAGTCGAGGTAGCAGTTGTCGTTATACTGGTTATCACTGTTAGCATTCAACCGCGATTCTTATACATGTATTTTAATAACGCGTTTCAAGAGACAATGCTCCCATCATCAGGTTGTAAAATCTATGTCATGAAATTAAAGGGACTAAAAAGACAAAATACCATCACAAATAGTTGGGAAGTCCACAGAGTAAAACAGAATTAAAAGTATATTGGACTGTGGGTCCCCGTCTTACATTGAAGTTGTTGACACAAGTCGATGGCCGTCCCGTAGTTACCAAATATGCTGTCGCACTGTGCCGGCTCGGGAGCCGTTGTGGACTGATGTGCCTAGGTGTTGTGGCGTGGTTACAGCCGTGTGCTTGACAGTAAAGCTATGCTATTGGGTGCTTGATTTCCTTATAGCATTGGTCTGCCATCGTTAGTCTCTTGCAGCTCCGTCAGTGACATGCTACAAGTTTAAAATCGCATACCTACCCTAAAAGTGTCTTTCCGCCGTCCACCTAACCTTTGTAACCTCTTGGTTCATCCCTATGAAATCCCCAAACCACCTTCCCTACCCTCTGGCTTCTACCCTTGGAACCGCCCCAGGTGTAAAACCTATCCTATGCACCCACCCACCACCACCTACTCCAGTCCTGTAACCCAGAAGGTGTACACGATCAAAGGCAGAGCCACGTGTGAAAGCACCCACATGATTTACCAACTGAAATGCCTACACTGTGAAGCTTTCTATGTGGGAATGACCAGCAACAAACTGTCCATTCGCATGAACGGACACAGGGAGACAGTGTTTGTAGGTGATGAGGATCACCCTGTGGCTAAACATGCCATGTTGCACGCGCGCGAGCGAGCAAGTGTATACCTGTGCTTTTTTCCCCCCAAAGGTAAGTCTTTCCGCTCCCTCTCCCTTAAAACCTACATCCTTTCGTCTTTCCCTTTCCTTCCCTCTTTCCTGATGAAGCAACCTTGGGTTGCGAAAGCTTGAAATTTGTGTGTGTGTTTTTTTGTTGTGTCTATCAACATACCAACACTTTCTCCTTTGCTAAGTTACAGCATCTTTGGTTTTACCAAACTGTTCGTTTAATAAGTCATGGTTGGAAAATACTGACAGTTATTACAGACAAATGGAAAAGCAGGCAGATGCTGAACTCGGGCCAGATCAGTTTGGGTTCCACATGAATGTAGGTACACGTGAGGCAATACTGATCCTGCAACTTGCATGAAAATGCTATGAGACAAAGCTGTCATTTGAATGTATTTTAATAGCTTTCAGGTGTCTTGATAACACTTTTTATTATTTCCAAAATCACCTTACACACCTTGACATTTTGTCATTTTCAAAGGCTACAAAATAAAACAGAAAATTGGTATCTAAAGATATGAAAATATGTTACATTTCTTCACTGATTAGATACATAGTATAATCCAGTGATGAATTCAGCCCCCCCCCCCCCCCCCAGAAATTGGAAATTCCATTATCACCTGGTCTGTTAACTTGTACCGATATGACAAAATTTAAACTACGCCAGCTGCTGTTGCTAACGAAGTTTGGAGTCGACTAAGGAGAAGTCATGATGACATGCCGTTTTTACAAGCAAAATGAATGTGTAACACAATAGGTGGTGGCTGGGTCCCTATAGTTTGGTTTCGTTACTTATTGGTTTGGTTTGGAACACTTAGCATTTAGTTGTTTTTTTTTTTTTTTAATTGCCAACACCAACAAATTAACAGTTGCTGTATAATAAGTGTGCGGTAAAGCTAAGCGTTGCAAGGTGTGTTGGCAACACCGATTGTGGAATAAGTCAGCCTTTCCTCTCTCATGTCTTCCCTCACTGCACCTCCAATCGGCCTAACGTGTAAGCTAATCCCTTACCTACGCAGCCCACCCTCGCTGTGAACTTTATTCTTATCTGCCACTCGTATCTATACTTTATTTGCCCTTAGAATAAACCAGATATCGCAAAACACATCCCCGGGTATTGCTACGGAATTGGAAATAGCATCTGACATTTTAAAAGATTGTTTTAATTTTTTTATTGCATTACTAGGAATATTTCCAAGATTTAATAGCCATATAAATTTTTCCTAATCTATGAGTCCAAAGCTCAAACCAAATATTTGTGTACACTTGACAATGATTTTCACTGTGTCAATGGGGATACACAATTTTTGCCTAAAGAAGCGGTACATTCCACCATGAGTGGGACGAAAATGGCTGGCTCTGAGCACTATGGGACTTCACATCTGAGGTCATCAGTCCCCTAGAACTTAGAACTACTTAAACCTAACTAACCAAAGGACTTCACACACATCCATGCCCGAGGCAGGATTCGAACCTGAGACCGTAGCGGTCGCACGGTTCCAGACTGAAGCGCCTAGAACCGCTCGGCCACACTGGCCGGCTGAGTGGGACGTTTGGCAACACTGCTCTACGAGTATAATCTAAGCTTTCATTGTTGTATAAAAACTCAATGCACTGTTGAAACTGTTGTAAGGTTGTAACAGTCAGTCGACAGGTTACTATGGAAGTGTGATGTGATTATGTAGTCTACTATGAGCAACCTTCGTCAATTTATAACATAAAAAGAAGTGTTAGTGCCAAAATACAATGTAGAAACAACAAACTTTAATTTCTTTCTTTTCTAATAAAAGAAGTGTATAGACGAGTGTGAGTTTACTGAAAGAAGTGCTAGTTATTGTGACTATGAATTGGGTAGGTCTACCAAGTCTTCAGTTTCCCTTCCATAGTTTTCAAACGACAAATGTGCTATTTCTGGCCCATCCGTAAATTGCAATTCTAAACAAAGTATTGAATGCAAGATTAAGTATCAGCAAAATTGGGAGTGTCAGTACAATTGGTTGTACTTTGATCACCAGCGGGGTGGGGTTTTCTGCAAATTGTGTGAAATGCATTTAAAAAACGACATCGAAACTCTACAGAAAACAGGAGGAGTGTTCATTTCTGTACCTTTCACTAAATTTAGAAAAGCTACCGAAAGCATGGGGAAACTAGAAAAGAACGCCAACTCAGAAAAACATGCAAGAGCCGCTGCACTTTAAAACTGTAGATTACAGGGATTAAAGGCTCCAATTCATACACACATATTTAAACAAAATGAAAAAGCTTAAAACCACTAAGCATTGTCATTGTTAATTCGAAGTCTGCATTTCATTAGTAAGGAAGAAATACCCCACACAACAAAATATGAACCTCTAATTCATAAGGTAGTACTTAAAAGCGACATTAATCTTGAAAAGTGGTTAAAATTTCAGAGCGAAGGTCCACATATCTTAGTAAGCAAACTTTCTTACAACAGATTATTATCTTGTTCTTTCGACGGTGCTCCTAATTTTAGTGGTTCTATCTCAGGAGTCCACATTCAGTCGTCAGAGAGGAAGGGCCATAAGCTGCCATACATTCACTGTAGAGCACATGTTTTGTCAATTGCTGCCATCAAATCTAGGAATAAACACCCCATTATAAAACGCACATTACATGTTGTTAAAGACATTTACAAACTTTTTCATGGTTCTTCCAAACGAGAAAATGTTTTCCATGAAATTCAGTGTGCTTCAGAGCAACCTGTTTTAAAAATACCCGAAGCTGTTGACATCCGATGGTTAAGTACCTATCGCACATTTCATGCTATTTTCCTAACCTACAAGTCCATTATAATGGCATGTGAACATATATACAAGGGCGGTGCGGATTTAACAAGTTTAGCTGGAGGAATCTTGTTAGAAATGATGAATTCCAATTTCAATGTAGGTTTAGTGATTTTGGATGATATGTTAAATGCAGTCTCAAACTTACGTAAAGTTTTGCAGAGACAATCACTTAAAATTTCGCAAATCCCTCTACTTGTTTCTGGAACTCTGGAACATTTAAGACACATCGACTGTCTTTGCGACTACGATGGACATAGTGCAGAAAATGAAACTCTTAATAAAATTAAAAAACTGCAGGACGACGCAACAGAAGTTAAAGGTGTGCTATTCACGAATGAAGAGGAGCAGATTCAAGATATGAAAAGGAGATTTGTTAAAAGTATGATTGATGAAATTGAGCAACAGTTTGATGAGGCAATAAAAGTGATAGAACGAAGTGCATATTTTGAAAGTTTTAAAAAATTTCTACAGTTTAGTGATAATGACTAAAGAACTGTGCTTGATTTTGGGACTTACAAACGTCGATGCTGTTATTGCAGACTTGCATTCTTTTAGGTATGTTGTTAGTAACAAATTACACGATACGTCTTCTGATGTTGATTCTTTCATTCTGAGAGCTGACATCGGCTATGAAGCACTACGGACACTCGCTGAATGTCTACTGTGCATTCCCGTTTTTACTTGCAGTCTGAAAAGGTCATTTAGTACAATGAACAGGGTGATGACAAAATTAAGGAATAGGATGGGTCAGGAAACGCTCCGAGCTCGTGTGAAGATTTCAACTGAAGGGGACGACGAGCCAACAGAAAGTTTTATTGGTGACGTCATCAAGAGATATGCTGTAAAAAAGCCTCGACGTATTAGTTTGATGTAAATGTGAGTTTTTTTGCATGGGATAAAATTATTTTATTATTTAATATAATTAACTTAGGCTTAGCCTAAAAGCTTAGTACTTAACCTACAAATTATTTAATTATATATTAGCTATTCATGAAAAAATTTTAAATATTAATAGCGCTGCTATATGTTTAGAACACTATCACTTAAATTTTAAGCCTATAACTTCTGGAGAGTGGCCTTGTATGGAAGTATCTGAGGGAAAGGGTGGAATGGGGGGAATAAAAACTGCAAGATCAAGAGAGGAATACAGTAAGATGGTTCCAATGGACGTTGGTGCAGTTGTTACTAGGTGACAAAGAGACTAGCACTGGATAGACTAACAGGGAGAACTGCATCAAACCAGTCTTCAGACTGAAGACAACCAAAGCAATGATGACAATCAACGTTGTCACTATACAGACTTAACAGTTGCGTGGATGCCACAAAACACAGGAATTTGGACCAAAATTATTCATGCTACTTAAAACCAACATCAGTGATGTGATCTGACTCCAACATATGCTAGTTAATATAAAGGGAACTTATAGTCTAGTTTCGCTGAGCACATGTAATTTCGTGCTCTTTTGTGGCAGCTTTACAACTGCTAAGATTTTTGGACAAAGACTGTGTTAAAGGAGCATTTTATGAAAAGGTTTTAGCTTCAAAACCATTTACAGCAGAATAAATAAGTAAAAAAAGAAATCAATTGCAGTTATGGAAGATTTATTTCCTGAAACAGGTCATCCACAATCAAATATTACTGACTGTAGGCAATTTTTCACCTTTGAGCATAGCACATTCTACAAGCATTTGCAATGTCTCTTCACTCTTATGGCAATGATGTATACATAAAAAGTGAAACAGCCTTACCATCTTTGTTTTAGATGTACAATATTTATTAAATTAATCCTGTAAGTGTCTTAACAAATTGAGGTAGCCTTACTTGTAATTTCCGGCTTGGTGCAGTCTCTGAGTTTCGTGAATTGTTAGCAGCAGTCACGACACGCCTTTCAAGGCTTGCCAAGTTCTCACTCAAAAGGAACTCTCCAGATGCTAATGCAATATCACGTGATGGATCAATGTCCTGGTCGCCAGAGTCATCCTGGTCAATAGCAGGTACCTGTTGATTCCGATGAAACAATCTATTCACTTGATCGGCAACACGCTGAGCTACATTTGCACGACCACGTTCACGAACACGTTCCAATAATCCTTGGAAATGGCTTTCATGGAAGAAAGATGTACCCATCAGTTTATCCAGATACCTACAATCAATAAAGACAATAACTGCAACATATATCAAGGTATTAAAAAAATCTGAATCAGAAATATTTGGAATATCATGAAAATTTGTGAAATGAATACACTATTACAATTCATTGTCAGAAGAGGAATGTTAGTGGAAGGAAATGCAGAGAGTATAATTATGATTTTTTCCACATTACGAATACATTTCAAATAATTTATCATCAACCAGTCATACAATTGTTGCGCTTAACTTACTTAATAGAGAAAACTCTAATTTTATGGGAAAGACATGCTGGCAATTACTTACCCTCAATAGGCAAAATTTCAGTGCTGCTGACAGACATATTTAAAAGTATTACTCTGTGTGTGTGTGTGTGTGTGTGTGTGTGTGTGTGTGTGTGTGTGTGTGTGTGTGTGTAGGGGGGGGGGGGGGGGGGGATGTAATAGTGTTACATTTTTAACTCTGGGAGTTTACCTTCAAGGACTGAATACCAGTGAGCTTTCAACACTTTCTGCTGTAATGTTAGATCTCACATAACGTAATGATTATTCGTTTCTGTTCCAACAGGCTTCGTCACACTGTGCCAACTCTGGCAAACAAACAGTAGAAGTTACTCACTGTCTTTCATAGTGATCACGTGCTCCTAAATGCACCAGAGATTGTATGTTTCCCGCATGATTTGTGCCTGTATGAAAATGACAGGCAGAAGATTTGTAAGTAACAACGATATCTTGAGGTGGCTTTTGGAAGATACTGAAGATGAAGCCGAGTTCACTGATGAGAAAACACACAAAGAATCTATTCCTGTGTGTGTTTGTGTCCATACAAGTGAATCTGAAAGTAGCAACGAAGATGGAAGTGACAATCTGCAACCCCTCACATGTGACTGGCAGGTTATCATGATGTGGTGGCAATATTATCAAAATTATATACTCTGTCAAACCACAGGGATTCACTATTTGTCAAAATGCTTGCCCAACAAAAGAACTTCAATATTTTCAGCTATATTTCATCAACTTTACTTTGATTTGTTGGTGATCACAACAAACATGTATAGGAGGTGACTCTAGTGACAAAATATTCAGTGTGGTGCTCATGGAAAGACGTTTCATCAAAAGAAATGAAGGCATTCCCCGGTTTTAAACTGAACATGGGTCTGAACTGGATGGCAGAAGTAGGTGGATATTCTGCTGATGATTGACTAAACTGAACTGCATTCTTCAAGAATTTTATCTCTCATCTCCAGTTTATTCAGATATTTTGGATGCTGGATGTAGTTTTCCTGCTGCAATTCAAGGCAGTAAGCATACTAGAAAGGACAAAGTGAAGTTTGTGAGCGAATATATTGCTAATAACTGTAAAGACCTTAATGTAACGGAAGTTGTTACAGATGAGAGCACAGTTGGTTTCAAAGAAAACATTCAGCTAAAGTGTTGTAATCTAAAGAACCCTATACAGTGGGGCTTTGCATTTTTTGTTTGTGTTATTCAGAAGACTTATGTTTTTTCTCACATTACATATGTCAAGACAACGACTGCTGCTCTTATTCATGCTGATATGCTGTTTACCTCTATGAATAGCGATTCATTTGGCACAAGATCTGCAAGCATGCACTGATGTCATCGGCTTTCTCATCTACGTGGCAGGTTCTACACAATCGCTACAATTGCTTAAAAACTATATTAAATGAGAACGCATACAACGGGGCCAGTTATGCTAGAAAGCTTTTCCACTTGATTTCAAAAAACAAGAAGTTTCAGCAATTTTATCTTTGTGCCTATCAGTGTATTACATAAATGACGTGTGTATCTTTCCACAACCAGTGATCAGTGATCATGTTTAGTACATTCTTTAGTCATGAAATATAGCTGATCACTGGTTACAGACAGAAACAGCTACTTCAATTTGTTAAGCTGAGAGGAGTGGACAGAGCTGATCAGTATTACATGGGAGGGGGGGGACAAAAATATGGAAACACCACAAAAATAACACATTACCAAGCCTAATATGGTGTAGGAATTGCACTGGGATTCTAAACAGCTTCCAATCATCTTGTAACAGATAAATGCAGGCATTACATGGTTTTCATGAGACTCTTATACCACTCTTCCTTCAAAAAGAGTTTGCGAGTTCAGGTAATGATGATTGATGCGGATTGCGATCCCACACCCTTCTCTCCAAAGCAGACCACAAAGGCTGAATAATATTGAGGTGCGGTGACTGGTAGCCAGAACTATTCATACTTGTACTCACAAAACC
Source organism: Schistocerca serialis cubense (assembly GCF_023864345.2). NCBI lineage: Eukaryota > Metazoa > Arthropoda > Insecta > Orthoptera > Acrididae > Schistocerca > Schistocerca serialis. The sequence goes on along the minus strand of NC_064639.1, from coordinate 479,460,690 downwards.
TGTTCTGGATAATGCGAGCTGTGTGTGAACAGGGGACTGTTATTTTTGGAACACATCACCATCACTGGAGAATAAACACTGTATTTGGGGATCAACCTGACCAGCCGAAAGTCGCACAATCATTGGCAGTAATAAGACCTTGCGGAGTACCCGTGGGACACATGTAATGTCATGATACGGCTGCCGAAATCATCGCCGAACCCCAACGATGTTTCACTGTCGAGATGTAAACTTGGGCAGAAGTTGGAACAGTGTGAAACAAGATTCATCTGACTAAATGACTTTCTTCCATTGGTCCATAATCCAGGTTTTACGGCAACCAGATCAAGTTTTCCTGTTCTGAGCATTTGCATCATTAATGAGTGGTTTTGGAATTCCAGCTCACCTTAGAGTTCCCTGCTTATGGATCCCTTTTGTGTTGTTTTGGTGCAGACAGGATTCACAAGTGCAACATTCACTTCTGCAGTGACTTCAGCAGCTGTCATGCACTTACTTTTTGTTACAGTCCTCTGCAATGACTGTGAAGATCACTCAACGCACACTTTTGTCCATGTTGTAACATAGTGGATGATGTTTCTCCACTTTCCCTGCATGTGGTACAAATCTTTGATACAATGTAGTACAACACTGTTAATTCAAAATTGTTAATGATTAGAAATGTAATTCAGTGTTATCATTGCTTATAAGATTGTGTAATTTTTACTAGTGAATTGTTAACACAGTTTACTGTAGTGGTCGAAGATGCTTTTCAACATCTAAAATACATTGCTATAAAATAAGTTGAAAAATGTGAGTTGCGAAATTAGGCAATGTAAATTGATTTAGAAACACAGTCATAGTAAACTGCAAAAAGCAGTATTGCATTTATTAATTTGTCTCATTTATTTTGTTTGTACAGTTTTCATTTTGACAGAGCTACTTTGTACGTGTCAATGAATCCATTCATACTAATATGTCTGGCCTGCAGCGAGGTTGATACCCCATCACCACATTAAATCTCAATGGAACAGTTATTATAACACTAAGAGAATCCATCTTCTCAGTTTTCCTCTTACCTATTGTGCATAACTCATTGTGTTTACCATAAGAAATAACTGTTTGGGAGTGATAAGGTCAGGGTGTAGCGCAAAGAAGTGATATCTCATAACCAGAAGTAAAATAAAATGGAAAAAAGGGATCAATATTATACTGTAGTAGTAATGTCGGCAACATTTATATCAGTTATTGTGTGTCCTAATACTGAATGAAATACAGTTGATTTTATTTCCTGGATAGCTCAGTGGTTCCTCAAACAAACCTTAATGTACTATTTATATTTCTTGAAACTTTCTTCCAAAGTGAACTGAAGGGTGTCAAGTTGTAGCACTCCTTACACGAGGTAAATAAACAAAGAAAACTAGTTTTAAAGATAAGAAAAAACTCTGCCCTAGCATTCATCTGTCATGACTTAATGAAGTCACAGAATGACTGTGTGAGGGCTTTATCCCCATTCCACAAAATGTGTGTAGATTATTTGCTATGTCACTTCACTCTGTTCTGTCCAAAAGGGAAATCAAGTCAAGCTACTCAATCTTTAGTTATAGCTTAGTTACCAGAATACAAGTGATCATAAACTGCTACTTAAACAAGGATCAGTGACATTCTTGTGAAACTCAGAATCCAGAGAACCAGTACTTGAGGAAGACTGTGCAACAATTTTGTTGCTACTATCTTTTATTTTGTGCAGTGGTCATGAGAGCAAGGCATTTACAGAGACACTGAGACGATTGTTTTTCCTTCACTCAGTACACAAATGGTATAGGACAGAGACTGCTAATACTGGTGGGAATTATTCTCCACCATGTACTGCACGGTTGCTTGTGTAGTATACATGTAGATAATGTAGCTGTCAAGTAATGGTTTGTGCGACTAAAAAGGTCATCACCACACTGATCTCTGGCACTGAAGAGACATGAAACAAAGTCAAAACAAGAAAGCAGTACGCCTTATTAATATCAAAGAGCACAATTTCACTTAGTAAGTTCAAATGGGACAAAATAATTTGTCTTTTGTAAATGGGGGTCATATCATTTTTTTAACTCGTACAGGGTATGGCACAACACCACTACTAAGACTGCAATTAGAAGTTGTGCAAAGTAACAAAGAGTACACTGGGCCGTTCAATGTGATTACTGCATTGTCTTGTCTGCATGATCATTGAGAGTGTATTTAATATGCTGCATACATCTGATGTTGTTGCACAGAAACACATTTAAAACTGCCTGGTCAATGGTTCACTGCTGTCTGCTAGGGTCTGGACTGGTGGGTGGAAAAAACACAAATGCCTCAGACTGCACTGCATATGTGGAGACAGAAATTGGCACACACAGGGTAGCAACATGTGGTCTTTTTTAAAGAAGTCCCCCTGCAGGCTTTCAATGGTTATGTCCACACATCAGTTAGGTACTACCATAGTGATCACAACCTGGCAGGCTGCCAGCCTAGAGGCATAGGAGACAAATATCAAGTGTCTCACCACAGGAGAAAACCACGTACTGAAGATGGTGTATCATGGGGCTTTTGCCCTTCCGCAGTACAGCCCGATCTTCCAGATTGCCCACTCGGCAGACAATAGCAGCATAAGAACAGCATCTTCAAAGTCCAGATTGTGTAAGGAGCCACTCGGACAGGTGGTGCCACATGCGTCACAGGCGGAGCCAAAGTCACCACACTACTTCCTTATGCTGGTCACGTGTGCAGAAAGACAGCAGGATAGATGACCTTCTGCTCAACCATTATTTGGGAGGTCACACAGCTCCAAGTTAGCCAGTTCTTGTTCTGGTATGAGCTGTACTATGGCTCCAGTGAAGTAAAGTAGCTACAACCAAGTTAGACAAGCTGCCTAGCAATGGTCATCAAGCAGCCTTTGAGTGACCTTCCAGATTTCAACTCTGGTTTATGAATATTTACAGACTGGACTATGGCCAGCAAGTTTGCTAGCCTGCATTGGACTCCGAATCACAAAACAGTAATTTATCCAGTTTGTACTTCGCTTTCAAGTGATCATTAGTGAACTTGTGCATTTCATCCAAACACTCCAACTGTGTATATTGTGCCTTGAATAAATGTGATGACATTTATTAAGCCTTCGGAGGGAGTGCCTGCAGCAGTTAGCGGCAAGATTTAGTTTTCTGTTAATATCACAGATAGGGTTATAGTTGTGTCCATGTCCAAATACATATTTGTTATTCTCAACAGATGTCACCACTTACTACATTTGTGCAATTCATGCTTTCAGCAGTTTCGTCGCTATTGTTGTTTGAGATGTGAGTGTGGCATTTGCGGTGTGTTTGCCGCTATGCGCCTTGTGATGTAAGTATTTTCTATACTTGTGTTTCTCTTTCGCTTCCAGGCAATCTTTCTTTTATATTAATATATAATGAATATTCGAATCAAATCAAAGTTCCCATACGCAATTTTTACTACTTTTTACAATCTTGGGTGCTGATTTGCTAAAATATATTACTTATATAACAACATGTGTGTCATTAGGTCTCATAAAAGCATGGCAATGGAGAAAAAGACGGCATTTGACAAGCACCTTCTAATTGTATGTCCTGAAGACTATGAGAAAGTATTGTGAGAATTGTCAGAAGAAGAATTACAAGAAGTCAGATTCATGTGAATCTGAGTCGGAAGAGGAAGTTATTGAAGAAGAAAACCACAGTAGTGACTCCGAACAATCAACAGAGGAAACAGATGACCATCTGGTTGAAGAGAGGAGATAACAAACAGATGATTACTGATTTTACGTAGGAAAAGTTAAAGAAACTATTTGAATAAGTGAACCGCTTCCTTCTTTTTCTAAAACCAAGACCAAGAACATACTTAAAGTTTTGCCAGGTCCAAAAGCAAGTGCTGAAATTACAGAAAAAGAAATTTATGCATTTTACCTATTTTTTGCTGATGGGATGATTGACAACATTGTGGGAAATACAAACCGATACATCCAGAATAATAAAAGAGCTGAAATTCAATATTCAAGAGCATGAGACTGCAGACACACCACAAAACCAGAGATAAAGGCTCTTTTAGGTGCATTATGTCTAATAGGTAAAAGAAACTGTTGTGAACTGTGGGATGCAGGTGGTACAGGAATGATTATTTTATGAGCTCTCTTCAGCTATAAGCACTTTTGCTTTCTGATTCTGGTTCGACAACCTAGGTACCCAGAATGAAAGAAAAGAAAGTGACAAACTAGTACCTATTTGGGACTCCATCAAGAGTTCGTCAACAATTGCTTTGCTCTCTACAATGTCAGTGAGTTTGTCACTATTGACGAGATGTTGCATCCTTTCAGAGAACACTGCAGATTTGTACAGTATATCTGTAATAAGCCCCCAAAACATGGGATCAAAATTTATGCTTTGTGTGATGCCAAAACATTTTACACCCTGAACTCTTAAATTCACATTGGCAAGCAGATGCCGGGACCCTACCCGAAGTCATCTATCTGATGACATTGTGCAAAGATCAGTGGCACCAACTGAGAAAACAAACAGAAATCATAAAGACTGACAATTACTACAGCAGCTACCCTCTGGCTGAAATCCCCTCGGCAAAAGTTTGAATTTCAAGCAAATAAAACCTGAGGAGTCCAGTCATGTCTATTCGGTTTTCAAGACAATTTTTGTATGGTCTCAACTGCTGCAAAAAGAAGCTGGGATTTTTTTTTAAATCGTCAATGCACAGCACAAATGAAATAGATCAAGAGACTAAGAAATCGAGAATGAATTTGGACTATAATGCTACCAAAGGAGGAGTAGACACTGTAGATCAGATGTGCTCATCCTACAGCATTTCCAGAATAACGCGACGAAGGGCACTTGTACTTTTCTACGGACATCTAGATATTGCTGGGATAAATGCAAACATTATTTTCAAATTCAACAACCCTGATAATAAAGAACGAAGACGAATTTTTTTGAAACATCTTGCTCTGGACCTAACAGAAGAACATTTGAATCAACGAGCATTACTTGAGACACTTCCCAAGGATATTCACACCTTCTTGACCAAGTATAGGCATGAAGAAGAAAAAACCAAGGAACCAACAAAACCTGGAATTTGTTACATATGTGACAGGCATAAAAAAAAAACAGAACCAAAACAGTATGTATGAAATGCAAGAAAAATGTATGCAAGAAACATAGTGTCATAGATACAACATGTGTGCAATGTGAAAGAGAGCTGCTGATGGAAATTGACTAAATTAATCACAATCATATACAGGAGTGGGAGTTTATGAATGCTCCATTTCATAGTGTGTTCCCTTGTAATTTTCTTTTCATGTGAATCAGTGCAATTAAGTGATATAATTAAAAGAACCATGAATGCAATAAAGAATATTGGCTTGTTATAAATTACAATGACAATAATGGACAATTGTGAAGGCAACAAATAAATAAGAGATTATTTTTATAGAGCCATGTAATGTTATGTTTTCTTAAATAAAATATAACTGGAGATTATCTAAAGATTATTTTTCCTTAGGTTAAAAATGTAATACTAATTGCAATGTAAAAGCTGCAATGCGCCCACTCGTGGATGTGTGAAAGGTGCGCCCATCGAAGGGTTAACATTGCCGTTTGTACTTACATAGCCACCTTGGAGAAACTGACATTTATTTGGCTCTCTGTGCCCTCTGCGACAGCCTTCAAAACAGATGGGCAGCATCATGTTCAAAACAATATTAACAGAAGTTTATTTCTTTTTGGTAGCTGGAAGGAACTGTGCCACAGCAGGTTAGTTTGTTTCACCAGTTTCTCCCCAGCAGTCTCTCCTCCCAATAATATATGATCCAGAGTACTGGATGTGTCATTACTGCCCGGAATGACTTAATATATTGCCACTTAAGTATTGTACACGCCTCTGGACTGATGGTTAAATGTGTCCTGGATTGATGGCTCTAAGTGTGTGTCACAGTACAAATCAAACATTCTGGTGGTCAATCCTCAATCAGTTCTGGGGTTTTTTCTATCACTTTCTGCTTCTCTTTCTTCTGGCAATTATTTCTACGTATGAAAAATGTCAACCTGCATCATGCTTGGAAAAGCTGTGCAAGTGGCTCTCATGCCCCATCACACATTTTTCATTCAACTCAGCTTCACTTGGACGACAGTTCCCTCACTTGCCTTTACACAAGCTAGTACTTGCCAAGTGTAACCCAACAGATGCATGGCCCTATTACATGGGTGATGAAACAAGGCAACTACCTACAGCAAAATGCAATCCCCAGTGAAGTGGTGCATAAAGGAAATATTCAAGTGACTTTCGTTTTGCTCCAGTGCATTCTGCGGCTTCACTGATTATGCACAAGTGGGTACAGCCATTTGCAATCCACATGGCCATATATGCCAGCTCAGTGGCTGTGTTATTAGACATCCTCTTTAGCAAATTCTGCTAAGACATGTCAAGTTTATTCACCTTCTCACTAATGTAGGTGAGTGTAGACCACACATGCACATAATACATTTGCTGTGCTCTGTTATACCTTATAACTGGCAGGATAAGTCAGCAAAATGCTAGAGGTAAATGGAAGAGAAATGATAAAAACCATAAAATACATGGATGATCAAGCAGTGCTGGCGGAATCAGAAGAGGAGCTACATAAGATGCTGAAGAGTATTGCAAGAAGGGAAGTATAGAATGAAGCTGAATATTGGAAAGACAAAAGTGATGAGAATGAGCAACAAAGGAAGGCCCAATTCCTAGATGGAAAACAGACACAAGCAAAATCCTTTCTGAACCTGCAAAGCTTAATAACATGGAATGGAAAGCTGTACAGAAGCAATAAGGGGGCGGATATCTATGGGAAAGAGAGCATACGAAAAGGTGAAGCAGTTACTAAACATCTAGAAGAATTCCAAGGTGGCTGTGGATTATGTCTTGAGTGTAGTGAACCATGGACGATTAAAAGAAAGATATTTGGAAAGTTTTGAAATGTGGCTATGGATAACTGTGGAGAGGATGCTTAATGTGAAGTGAACGGACAGAGGAAAAATCTCTGCAACAAAGAATTATAGAGGGAAAAGTGCAAGAAATAAGAGAAAGAGATAGGAAGAGAAATGGAATGATGCATGACATCAGAAGAGGACAAACATACAATCAGATGAAGGGACGTGCTCAGAACAGGACACAAGGAGAGCCTTCAGTTGAAGCCTGTTGCAAGACAGATACACTAAAGAAGAAGAAGAAGCAGCAATCAGTCCAAAGGTCGAAGGAAGGCAAGGGTAATTAACGTCCAATAGGACCATATCTACATGAAAACTGTGCTCAGAGCATACTTGTGGTTGGGATGATTTTAACTTTTAAAACTTGGCTGGTGCATCTGTTACTTCAATTTCCCCAAATCTTTTAATGATTTGATACACAAAAGAATTTCATCTCCAACCCTACAATTTGTACACTAATGACTTAGTTCTCGACTGATTGAAAATATTTTTCTGTTGAGCAAATAGATCAATTGGCTCATTCCTGAAGGCTTGTTCTGTCACTTATTGCTTCTCTGTTTATGTAAAAAAATATAAAGTTGCACCCCATTGTGTAGTCCACACTGAATTGAATTCTCTCTATGACGGGAAGTTAGTTGAAAGGATAGAGGAAAATAAGGTCGAAAACTGTGTTTCGTTGAAGCTTCTGTCACTAGTGTTCCAGATGATGTTCAGTATTGACTGTTAAATCTCAACTGTTTTTGAAGGTGTGTAGTATACCTTTAGGTTGGGAAGCTTTTACAGACCTGCCCCCAACTACAAAAGTACCATATTTACTAGACTACATGATGACGATGACCCGCCTTTTGCAGAGACTCCTGAAGATTTTTTATTTTTTTAAACAGTCTGACCAAATAACATCACAAGCTGTTTACTGATATAAAATATCTTAAGATCGGCCGTAAAAAGTTGCATTACCTCTCTTCCAAACTTGATGATGAAACATTTTATTTTCAGTGCTGTACACTGGAAGATCATCTAAAAACAAACATGTTTTATTAATATAATATGGGGTCCAAAGTTAATAATGTTCAACTTATTAATGTTTTTGTGTTTTCATGCTGTAGTTTGGGTACCCGTCATTTTATGCATTTAGCAGAGCGAGGCTGGTGGTCGAGCAGTCAAGGCACTCTGTTATCTCACTTAACCTTTAGTGTTTTTCATGAATTCACAGAGCTGCTTGGTGAGCAATCAAACTGTTTCATATTGCCAGTGACATGTTTATGTAAGTGAACTATCAAAATGGGCAGGGTCAGCAACCTTTGACAAGTTTGCCAGCAGAATGTGAAGTTAAAAATGTGGAAGTTGTACATACTAGTGGAAACATGAGCAATGAGAGCAAACAACAGCTCGCTGATTCCATACAAATTTTCTCAAATTTAATTTGAGACAATAGCTTTGCACTACCATCTGTGTGCCCATTGATTTCTGGAAGATCTTGTTTGATTGGCAATTAATTGCATCAATGGTTTTGGACTCTGCATTGGGAAATGACTTTTGTAAAAATCAAAGACGTTGTCCATGAAAATGAAACCAAAGCTCTTCCAAATTTTATCAAATGTACCAACACTGGTGACAAAAGTGCATCAATGTCATCACCTGAAAAATCGGGGCGAGAAGGAAGATTCAGTTTACGAACCAGAATCAAAGAGATGCAAGGTGCATGAGCAAATACCATTGGATATCAAAATAACTGCAGTTACACTGGAAAAACGACAACCTAATTGGAGTCTGAAAATATGATGTACCAACGGAACAACTTTAAGATTAACAAGAAATGAGTTACTGAAGAGGTGGAAAGTAGACACCCAAAACAGAAGATCCACAGTTGATAAATGGCCAATGAATATGCAAAGCATGTAACAACAACTCGTCAACAAAATTCTATGGTAGCAAAGTGCAGATAAATCGGAAGAGAATGTGTTTTAGTTCACGGCATCGTCATCACGGGCAAAGAGGTTCAAAGCAAGGCAAAGGGTATGTCAACGTCACGGCACCAATTACGTTCCCGAGAAACAAGTGACATCTATTGAAAAAGCACTTTAAGCTGCCGAGCTCTTTCAATGGCACACCAAAGCCTTGATTACAACGTATGACTTGAGATCTTGTTATAAACAATAACCAAACAGGATCGTGTCAATATAAAACGTATGTTGATACATCAAGGCGAGAAGAAAATGTTTGTCCAAGCTGGCAATGTGAATAATGTTGCACACTCATACACTGCACAATATTCCATCTCTGCATCCATAAAACTGCTGCTGACAGTGTTCTTGTGTTTTCAAGAACTATGGAAAATTTGATCCATGGGTCTCTCAAGTAGTGAAGTTCTCCAGAGGGAATTTGGAAATGTTTTAATCATATGCTGAAATGGGGAAGTTGACCTCCCAACTGTATCAATCATATCTGGAGCATGTTGGGAAACAATATGCGTAGGAAAATAAATTTTACCAGACACTGACTGCATGGGGTGGCCAAACCCACATGAAACACTATGATACACAACTGACCTTCACTATGAAACTGATACCACCAAAATGTACCTCCCCTTTGTCAACTGAGTGACATTTATTTTTTCCACAGGTAAAGAATTTCATCACATGACTTCAAAATCATGCAAATCACAGCAGAGCAGAGAATTAAAAGATATGGCAGATGTTACTAAAATTCATGTGTTGGTCCATAACCAGTTATCCACTTCTTGCTCCCATATATGCTTTCATACCCTTGGTATGCATCCATAATTGATATCTGAGAGATCTGTGTTTAGTAAGGTTAATAAGGTATGTTTATCACGAACAATGTACAGGAAATCATGAAAATGCTGTGAGATTTTGTTCATGCGTTGTGCATGGAGCAAGAAATATTTATGTTTCACGTATATCTGTGACAAGTTTTACCCGACCAATTGCAAAAATGCTCACAAATATACGATCATTCAGCATTACGCAATAATATACTTTATGTATTTTTGCACTATGTATCACACTGGAAGCAACAGTAAATACATTATTTATATTTATTTGATTATTAAGTACATCTTCCAATATTTTACTTAAAAAGGGGAGGGGGGGGGGGGGGGGGGGGGGATGAACCATGACCAAGAATCGAACACAGACCAGCAATTTGTTAGTCTAATGGCTTTACCACTTAACTGCTAACCTCTCTCTGTTAAACACATGGAATGACAGGTAGCCAAGCTACAGTGTGAAAGCACAAAAATGTTAATAGCTCTAACATAATTAACTTCAGACCCCATACTATATTAATAATTTAAAAAATGTTATTTTTAGACACTCTTTTGACGTATAACATTGAAAATCTGATTTATCATCAACAACTCTGACCTACGCTTTTTTTTAAAACTAGGGAGTGTCTAGCAAAACGCCAAAACACAGGTCTCTTTATTTTCAATATAGAATATCCTTGCAAAACTTTATCAAAATCAGTGACCAAGATGTCAGAACCTCCCCTCTTCAAATTTCTCACCTAGTCACAAGCAATCCGAGAGGGGGGTAATGAAAAATAAAACAAAGTGTTCACTTATATCCAAAGCTCAGCAAAATAGCAAAAGTATTTCTCAAATGCTATAAGATGATCCCTGGAAACCACAAGCAAAGTAAGATGGAGATTTTTTTTAAAATCAATTCGGTATAAGCCAAAAGAAAGTTATATATTCTCTTCTGAGCAAGTTGTTATCTCTGCAACGCGTACAAAATTAACATGTTCCTCTGCAGAATGTTTGGAAGTAAAAAAAATACAGATAATCGAACTATTTACGGCAAGTTATTGGAGGCAGAAGTGCATGGCCCACACACAGAAATTTAGTCTATGATAGCACTGACACAAAAAGATCTAGTGAAATTGGGATACTTATGAAATTACATTATGTACAAAGTAATACTCTAAAAATCAAGGGGATTTGATATACTAACCTACAATCTTTGTAAACATCAAGAAGCTGACGCATTACAGATGTTGTCTGTAATGCAGGGTTTTGAGTAAAAATTTCCTCCAGCCGAGACATGGCAATTCTGGCCTTTTCTATGTTGGCTGCTAGTTTGGGCTTCAACATTTCTTGCAGTTCATCTTCCTGGCCACTAAAAAGAACAATATCACAGGTTAACAAGAACGAATTTTTAAGATCAACACAGTCTGACACAGAAATCATTCGTATGGCCACAAATACAAAGAGGAGCAAGAAAATATGTTATTTTTTGGTGGGATGTAAATTGAAGTAAAATGTTATTGTGTAGGCACAGTTTTGGCCAAAATAAGTGGCAGTTAAATATAATGAAACATTAAAAAAATAATATTTTTGAGTGAAACTGTAATAAAGCTGCCACAAAACAGACAATGTTGGTATTTAAGAACCGATAGGTAATGGGAAATATTTTCTTATATTCTGGATAAACTATTTCAGTCCTCTTTTTGGACTGTGACTTAATAGATTTTGATGTCTTTGTGCCTTACTGAAAACTCATAAGAAGTTGCAATAACAGTTTTCACATGGTGGCTGGAACTGACAAGAAAGTATAAAAAAATGTGTGTGTGTGTGTGTGTGTGTGTGTGTGTGTGTGTGTGTGTGTGTGAGAGAGAGAGAGAGAGAGAGAGAGAGAGAGAGAGAGAGAGAGAGATGATCAGGTTTTCAATTTTCCATGTATGTGTAATCATCACAGTTAAAGAAAGAATTATCACATTTCAGTATGTAACTTATATTATTGAGTATCCCGTTTCCGAAAACTGTGGTTCATATATAGTACAGCTACTCTTCGTAATATCCAAAATACAATATCTAATTGTTAGTCTAAAGCTATTTTTTCATATTTCCTTTACACCAAGTAAAGTGTTCTACAGTGTGCCGGCTGGAGTGGCCGTGCAGTTCTAGGCTCTACAGTCTGGAACCGAGCAACCGCTACGGTCGCAGGTTTGAATCCTGCCTCGGGCATGGATGTGTGTGCTGTCCTTAGGTTAGTTAGGTTTAATTAGTTCTAAGTTATAGGTGACTGATGACCTCAGAAGTTAAGTCGCATAGTGCTCAGAGCCATTTGTTCTACATTGTGGATAAGACTCACCATATCCACCAAAAATTTTTTGAGTTCAGTTATCTACTTACTTTCCAACAATGAATGTTATTTAGGTAGTGGTCAAATATAATCAACAGTCACTATGCTTTTTGTAACCCATTCCACTGCTGTATGCCTACTGCACTTGAAAACACTAAATGGTTGCAACGGACCATATCTGAACCTGTGAGTTTTAGATTTTGTATTTATTCATTTTCCTTGATATACGCAAAGAAGAGTGAGATTTTCTTGATTTTTAAAGAGAAAAATTTCATCATTAATGAATAAACAATTTGTGCCATGCTTCGTAAAAGCTACCAAAAATTTGCAGTCAAAAGCCACAACAGTGTAAATGCAACACGGTAAGCTATTCACTTTTCAACAAACCACAGCACATGAAGAGCAACCTGTATATATTTGGTCAATAATGAACCACAATGCTCTCTCTCCACTACAAAACAATTAAAAAGAAAAAAGAAAATATTTGAACTGATTAAGGAAGAGTAATGTGTAATTAAACTCAGTACTTACACTTCTTCAGCAATGAAGCAATCTTCAGATTCCGTCTCCCAAGAAGCTTCACTACTATTATCATCCCAGAATTCTCCCTCATCACTGTCATATTCACCAACTTTATACAGATCCTGTGGCCAGGACATGCTGATATGTCCGTCAACCCACCAGACACGAACCTATCAAAATGCAGATCTGTTAGATATCAAGAACACTCATAACAAAATTAAGTTCCTTTTAACAGAGGAAACTGAAATGATTGCACAAAAACAATTTGCTAAGCCCTTACAAGTACACAGTCATTGTTTTGTTGAATATGTTCTTTCCAACAATCGGAAATCACTTTTTTTCCTTTCATTTACTTTCTCCTAAATGACCACCCCATCTGATCATCAACATGAGGAAAGGTAATCTAGTCACCTGTAGCTGACTGATGCACGGTGACAACACACACAACAGAACAGATACAGTGCTAACTACCCCCACCACTCTTTTTCTTCTGAGTGCACACACACACACACACACACACACACACACACACACGAACGGAAACCAAATGTTGTCCACAGATTTACAGCCTCTTGTGTCCTCAAGCCCGTAATCCAAGGGTAAAACAGGAACCCTGGCAAACGACATGGTTCAACCTCCCTCTCCAAAACAGACACCCAGGAAAGCGCAGTAACTCAAAACAGTAGTAAACCACGGGAAAAGCAGTAACCCTGGCAAACGACACGGTTCAGAAGACTATATGGAAGGGACATTTTAATGCAGTACAAGTGGCAGTTGTCAAAATGGAGGTACGTCTGAAGTGGACAGAGGTTTTAGTGATGCCACCTGAGAGGTAGAAATCAATATCTAGGAACAAAGCACACTGAGATTAGGCTATCAATGAATCTATCCCAGACAAGGAAATGTAAATAAATATGTTAGTGCAGGATGGTTTCATGTGCCAATTCCATGGATTACCAGGTCCAAAGAATCAGAAAGTGGCTGGCAATAAGGATTGGTTTGCCATCTAGAGGTAGTCTGAAAACAGAAGAAAACACAAAATAGTCATGAACTATAAGCAATCGGAAATAGATTAGTTTCATGAGAAGCCACTGTGTGATTGCAGAACTGGTAATTCAAATACAGAGAATGCAATGAATGGAGGAGATATTCTGCTGGAAAAATCACACATCAGCTGTTAAGGCACCTTTTCTGTGAAAAATGCACATAAGGAAAAAACAGTTTTAATTGCCCCATTATTAATTTTGATGAGACCTGGCTCATCAAAATCATGCCAGAAAGCACACCTGGCAGAATTTAAATGGCAATGATATATTGTAATTGCTGACTAGAAAAGGAAAGAGATTCTTTGTTTACCACAGATTCAAAAACCTGCAAAGCTAGTATTTACATCAAGCAAACCTGTTAATAATCATGTGAAGATTAGTTGTTTAAACATGGGGTTTCGGATTTATTATGAGTTTCAGAGGAGGACGTGCTATCACCATGGGGAGTGTTAGTTGTCATTCAAAAATGGAGAAAATTCCAAATTCAAACAAAGGAAGAAAGAAGCAGAGTACTGATTAGCAGAGGAGAGTATTTCAATTTTAAGCTTCTATATGGAAGCAGAAATGGTGGAGGGAGTTAGGTGCCAAAAACACCTTTACAATCGCTTTGAACATGAATGTACTGTGGCAGAAATGGATCCATGCAGTTCTTAGGCTTCTCTTTCACGACCACCAATATAGCTTAATAATTGCTCGCTCAGAATTAGAGATGTGCTGAATTTACTCAAGGATATTATTAACAAAGCTATTGCAAAAGGCTGGGTTAAGTACATACATTGGTCTGAAAAATTTGCAAAGGAATTATTTTCTGAAGACCGTAAAAATTTGTAAAAAGCTTTGGCATTGGACTCTTCAGATAATGAATTATCAGATACATTGAGCTCTTCTGAAAATGTCAATTAATAAGTAATAAATGGCAGTAACTTGTGCTTCTTGTTCCTTCTCTTGCCCCACACTTGTGAACACTGTTTTAGCAGTTTTGCCTGTGGCTCTCAAGTAAATAATTTATCAATATGTGGCAGAACAGCTGCCCGCTGTACACTGGTATACTGGCTCTGCTGACATGTTTGTTATTTTATTTTTGAGGAGCAGTGAACCCACATGTTCTGCTTTAAATTGAATTGTAGATCTAATAAATAGTTAAAAAGCTTGTACAATCAAAATTGAAATAGTACAAGATTGCTATGATGTAACTTCTTGATACACATAAAAATACATTACATATTGAATGACTCAACAATAGAGTTATCGCTGCTATTTTGTTACACTATTTTCAAACATTTTCTTCATATAATACGTTTACAGGCCTAATAAATTGTTTAACAAAAAGCTGTGCTGATAGTATTGTTTGAAGGCAGAGTTTGCTGGGTTTGGTTTTACATGTGTACAGGCAGCCCTGGAGGCTTCCAATTTTGACAACCAAGCTGTGTGCCAAGTATAGAAGTGGTGGAAGTCTGTAGTGGAGGTGGTACCTTCAATGCTTCCCACTCCAGCTGCCAATTTTTCTGCTCCATAATACAGAGAAGTTTTCATGGCTAGTTACGATGTAAAAGTCTTTTGGAGTCTATCTTCAAATGTACACTAACACATGTCATGCATAAAACCAGCTGACGAGTGCATGACGAATTACGGTGCTTTTCTATAAATATAAAAAAGTTTACCTCGAAAACACTCACATTATGCAGATGTACGCATGTGTAAGTAATTAAATTTTCTATATTCCACTAAGGTCACTGATTTCAATGCATTCACCCTATCACCAGCTTTTCTGGATGGTGAAACAATATCAATGCAACACTTACAAACAACAACAAGCAGCCATTAAATAGCATCTGTTCATACCTTTCCTTCTGGATAATTATCTAGCACTTGACCTGCAGTGCAATTTGCATCCTCTCCTTCAAAGTTTGCCACCCTGATTACCACAGTACCTGGTCGATACTGGAAGTCTGGATGGTCTTTCAGATCATACACACTAACTTCATTCTGTTCCAAAAGCTGAGGTCTGTAAGGGAAAGATGGCATGCATGTTAATTCATGCAAGATTCCACAATTGTATAACAACACTAAATGCAAAATTTTAATGTAATTACATACAATGTGCACATTTACCACGTGGCAAACAAAAGCAGCTGGAGCAAGGCTGATACATACGCAAATTATAAATATGTGTCTGGGTCTTTTACACTCTGGATCAGGATAGACAAAGTGATTTTTTGTGGGCGTCCAGGAATGGGTTAAGGCGAAAGTAGCATGGGGGGGTGGGGGGGGGAGGAGGATGATAAGGGTGTGAACAAAATAAAAGGAGCACTTGTGGGAGTGGGGGTTTGAGTGTGTGAAGGAGCAGAGAAAGAAAAAATATCGTCAAGATGGAGGAAGAATGATAATGTAAAATGTAAGTAAGTAATGCGATGACGCTTGACAGTGAAGAGATACCCAGTCTGAAGATTTAATGAGGATGTGAAGGTGTAGTTAAGATCTGATCTCCCAGTCTCCAGTCACATGACTGTCCAGTTTATAAATTAGATTGATATTTATACAAACGAACCACCTATGAGCAGTCTTGTGGCTTCTTGTGCTTGTTCAAGGAATATAAACTTATTGTTAAAACAAAATAATAATCTTCTTTTTACTGAAATTTTTTTCTCTTTTCTCTTTTTCCTAACAGTTATTGGTTCAAATGGCTCTAAGCACTATGGGACTTAACATCTGAGGTCATCAGTTCCCTAGACTTGGAACTTCTTAAACCTAACTAACCTAAAGACATCACACACATCCATGCCAGAGGCAGGATTCGAACCTGCGACCATAGCAGTAGCGTGGTTCCAGACTGAAGCACCTAGAACTGCTCGGCCACAGTGGCCGGCTCCTAACAGTTATTCTTCTAAACAAATAATCCATACAAGGACATTCCAGAAGATTAGCAAATACTAATCAACTGCGCCCAAGATAAAGTCCAGTATTTTACCATGTAACCCCAAAACTGGGAGACAAAAATTTCATTTTCACCAACAAAGATTCCATTGAAAGAAATAAGCATTATTCATAATATAACATTAGCTTTCTAAAGAGACTAAGTCATGTGTAGGAGAAAGCTAGAGGAAAACTTAGGAGCCACAGTAAACCAAGATATTTATATAATTTTGGTGATGTCATTCTAAGGTTTTCAAGTGAACAGGTGATAGAACTCAAAAACTGCGGTATACATGAAATTAATTACACAAGGGAAGTTAAGCAATGATGTGTCTAATTAACAATGAAAAAACATTACAGGTAACGCACTATGCACAATTGGGAATCAATGACAAATGAAAGAGTGAGAGAAGATATGTAATGTGGGTGAGCTCAGACTGCAGCATCTGAATGAATAAATTATGTCTGAAATGAAATGATTGTATGGCATTGTTGGCCGGGAGGCCCCATGCGGGGAAGTTCGGCAGCCGTATTGCAAGTCCTTTTTAGCTGACGCCACTTCGGCGACTTGCAAGTCAATGATGATGAAAGACACACAACACCCAGTCATCATGAGGCAGAGAAAAATCCCTGACCCCGCCGGGAATCCAACCCGGGACCCGGTGCGCGGGAAGCGAGAACGCTACCACAAGACCACAAGCTGTGGACAATTATGTCTAAATCAGAAAGCACTGCAATTTGTTTCATCCCTAGTTCTTTCTTTTTTAAAAAAAATAGTTGACACACAACTGTTCACTCACAAAACTTACAGGTTTGTGAATGTCTCCTTTATAGTACCTTTTTAATTGCTTCTGCTGAGAGCAAACTGTCTCTCACTCTACCATACATCCCACTATCTCTACAACGCCTTCTCCTTACCACATGTATGTTATCCCTTCCAAACGCCACATGTCATTACTCTCAAACCACTCCTATCAAACCCAAGCTTGTAAACAGTCAATGTCACTGTGGCCCCAGGTGAGTGGGGTGGATGTCTGTGGACGGAGAGTACATACATACTCTATGAAAGAAGCAGTATCTCAAACTTAACATTTCTGTAATGTTACATGTTTCTATGCATCAGAGATGTATCCTCATTTTGTATACTGTTTCCCATCAAAATTTCCATTATTGTAGTGTTTTAAGCAAATTTATTTCAAAAATAGCGTGTCCAAAAAGGCGATGTACTTTAAACATAAAATTCATATTGTGTCATAAAGATTACAACAAGTTTCTGACAGCCAACTGATGTTTACTATATCACTGAAGAAAATAAAAGCTAAGTTTGTCAAAATCATAAAGTTACAGTATAAAAAATGATGATTAACTTTAGTGAAATTTCTGTTGAAATTGTTACAGTTTATATGTATCCATTAACCACAACAAGTAGGGCTGGAAATGTAAACAAATTTCAACTCTTGCAGCAAAAAGATAGATCTGAATGTTAACAAAGACAATTTATTTCAATTTTCCTTCTGTTACTTTGTTTTAACCACTATCAACATCTAAGCTAGACACAGTAAAGCCCCTTTTAATGGATCTCTGGTACACAATTAGATTTTTCCTTAGTAACCCAGAGAACTGGAACATTTTTTGCTCAATTACACTTAGAAACCAACCCACAAAAGAAATGATTTTCAATAATGTTTTCTTATGCAAGTTTAATCATGACCACATATAGAAAAATAATCATTAAATTAAGAAATTTGTTAAGATGGATTTGATAAGTGTTTTTACTTTGGCTTCTTCTTCAAGTGCTTTGATAGGCCACAACTCAATAAAGATCCACAAACTTTTTGCTTTTTCATACAAATCTGGATTTACACTCCTTATAAGTATTTAACAACATTACACAAAATATGAGGGCTATCCACAAAGTACATTACATTTTGGAATTAAAAATAAATAAAGTATTGGAAATTTTTTTTTATCACATACAGATGAAAGCCACACTTAAATACTACTTTTCTACATAGTTGCCATTTAAATTAAGGCACTTATCATAGCGATGGACGAGCTTGGAAATTCCTTCGTCGTAAAATTCGGGTGCCTGCGCCTTCAACCACGTGGTTACCTCTTCTTGAAGCTGTGCGTCGTCATCAAAACGCTGCATAGCCAACCACTTCTTCATTGCTGGGAATAAGTGGAAGTCGCTCGGTGCCAGGTCAGGACTGTACGGCGGATGAGGAAACAACTCCCACTTAAAAGATTCGAGAACTTCACGAGTGGCATTTGCTGTGTGGGCCCGGGCGTTGTCGTGAATCAGGAAGATCTTTGAGCCCAACTTTCCCCTGCGCTTGTTTTGTATTGCTCTTCTGAGGTTGTGCATAGTTTGGCAATACCTTTGAGAGTTTATTGTAGTGCCTCTTTCCAGGAAATCCACAAAAATCACACCTTTTCTGTCCCAAAAGAAAAGGTAACCATGTGGTTGAAGGCGCAGACGGCCGAATTTTACGACGAAGGAATTTCCAGGCTCATCCATCGCTACGGTAAGTGCCTTAATTTAAATGGCAACTATGTAGAAAAGTAGTATTTATGTGTGGCTTTCATCTGTATATAATAATAAAAATTTCCAATACTTTATTTATTTTTAATTGCAAAATGTAATGTACTTTGTGGATAGCACTCGTACTAACACTATCTGAACAATCCTCATAAAATGGCCTATACTGCAGTTCATAAACCCATTACAGACCACTTCTGTGCTCATATACTGAGTGTCTCATAAGAGACGCCTGGGACGGGTCCACGGGTCAAGCGGCATGGCCACTGGCCACCGTCACTGACTCTTTGACACTAATCTGCCGCTAGGCAGAGGGATATTGGTACAGGTCAATGCATTACAGCAATTGCAGTTGAAAAAACTATGCTTGGTAAAGTTAAGTTTGACTTGGGTGTGAAGCAGTTCAACCAAGTTACGAACACTGCATGTAGGATGCTAAGGAAGAAGATGACAACTAAAGGGTGCATGACAAACTGTGTCCTGATAGCGTTGTATGCAGCTGAAAGTGCCCTAAAGGAGAAAGGAGCGAGAAAGAAAAGATAGATTAAATCACCCACGGTTCTACCAATCCCCACGACATCGGGTGGAATCATTCCCTTCCTCGTTCCTACCCTAGCCTGTCTCTCAACGATGGGTTCACTGGCTATGGGTGCTAAGCATAAGCAACGCTGCCATCAGATTAACTTATGCTTACCTTTATTTACAGTAGGTGCTCAAAATGATGTCCCTCTGTGGTCAGAGCAACCTGACGTCTCCTTAACATGATAGCAAACACTTGACAAATTTTGGCTGCCAAAATGTGGGAAACGACTAGCCGAACCTTGATTCCAACTCTTCGAGTGTATGGGGATTGGTTGCATACACCTCATCTTTTACCATTCCCCAAAGATAAAAGCCTCACATATTTACATCTGCTGGAGAACGAGGAGGCCAGTCAACTATCCAATCATCTAAAACAATTCATATTGCTGTCACAGAAGCATTGGCAATGTGCGGTATTGCACCATCCTGCATGAAATAACCAAACACCTTTTCATTAGGTGTTAGTTCTCGGGGACGGGAGGGGGGGGGGGGGGGGGGAGGGGAGGATGCAGTTCATTGTTCACATATTTGTCAGAGCGTATTGTTCTGTGGAAAACAATTGGTCTAATAATCTGTCTTGCACTAACTGCACACCGCACCCCGTTTTCACATCATGCAGAGGTTGTTGATGTACTTCATAACGATTTTTGGAGCTCCAACGTCAGCTATTCTGAGAATTTACATATCCCGACAAATGCAGCAACACTTCCTCGGAAAAATCTTCTCAGAATGAACTTCCCCATTGTGCACAGACTGTAACAGCCAGCTGCAATAACAATGTCGAGCAACAGTATCCGAGTTCCTCAGCTGATGCACTACCATTATTTTGTGTGGTTTCAGTTTCAGTTTGTGTACAGCTCTGTGAGCAGATGCTCTTGACACACCAGTATGGAGTGCCAAATGGCGCAGCAGATATCTTCTCAGACTGCTTTCCAAGGCCTCCCCCATCTTATCTAGTTTATTTTCGGTTAAAACACTAGGTTCTCTAGGTCTTCGTTTGTGTAACACAGATCCAGTCTCTTGAAATTTCATCACTAATGTGCGCATTGTCGAATCACTGAGAACATGCACACGGGAAATTTTCATGTGAATTCAAGCCAACATTCCACATACGATTCTGTTTTTGCATAGTTCAACACAAAAAAAACTCCTCGATCCTTTGTGTATACCATACCATATGAAACTCTACACAAAACAAACCAAAACACATAAACACTCAGTCACACCGTACAAAAGACATGTGCACTGTGTTTCTGTCTGAGGACCTGGCCCAGTGACATACAGACAAGGAGGCCCCGGGCTTGGCGCAGTTGCAGTAATGATATCTAGCATCAATATCTGAACTTCACAAAAAACTGAAAAGAAACCACCAGTACTCTCAAGAGTATGAGATACACTGTATTATATTTGTCTGCTGATATAAGAGCTTTCTACAAAGCCTTCGTCATCTAAGAGATCTTTTCCTAATTATTATCTGTTATTTGTAAATGAGTACCAACAAGTCTATGTAATTAAGCATACCAATATTTATGTCTCATTACGTGACATTAAAGACTATGAATGTGTAGTTCAACAGACAAAGTTTAACTTAATTTACATCATTAACTTAATTTCAATTATTTTAGAGACACTTACTGTGGAGTTTCGAGAGAAGCATATGTCTTGAACCATTTGACAGTGGCAGTACGTCCAGCATGGTCCACACTTTGAACAACACCATACACTCTCATGCATGCATCCTCCTTGTTTTCAATCACAAAATCTCCAGGAAAGAATTCTTGATCATCCAGATGGTGTATTGGATACAGCTCAGTTGATGGAATATTGTACTCTACAGAACCATCCTAGAGGAAGAAAAGCAGCTTAAAATATAATAAATGCATTACCTCTTTCCTGAGAACATCCACAAGACTAAAAAAAAAAAACAAAATATCTTTGCAACAGCTGCTCCTATGATAAGTCAGCGAACAAATACTGCATGCCATTAGTCAACAATTTTTATTTATTTTCAGGTAATGACATTTGTCCTGCTGTTTACGTACTGCAGCAGGTTGCGTTACATATATTAGCCAATAAAGCCATATTTCTACATTACATTACTAAATGTTTTGTCGCAAATATCTTCAACACGAAACTTACATTACAGTGAACAAAAGAAAATGTCTACCAATGACTACCAGAATTTTAATCACATTTTAATTAAATATTTATTCTTTGCAATATGTCACTTGATAAAAAGAAGTCAGCTCCTTTTATAAATTATTTTACTCTCCCACACAAAAATGAAGGCTACTTAAAAAAGACTAGTTGCAAGCAAGTCAAATAATGGAGCCAGGAAAACAGCTTCACATGAGTAACAGCCCTTGCAAAGAACATCTGCAACATTTTTGTCACTCTGGCATCAAGATAAATGTTAGAAACATGTTGTCTTTTTCAAACAAATGTACTATCTATACCATTTTCCTAACAAATATTTAACGCAGCACATTATAACCACAGTTGCAAAATTAGTAATTGCAAGGTATATACAGCTTTGCATATTTGGGGGGGTGGGGTGGGGGGGGGGAGCAAATTTTCCTATTAAAAATACCATTTTCCTCAGATGAAAATGCACTTTTCCTGAATGAAAATACACTATACCCTTCATGAAAGTACGTTTTTTCTGTGTTAGGTGGCAATATATTTTCCTTCACAGCTGTAAAACTTAGCAATCCTTTGAATGGTTAAGGTTTCACACACCGGCATAGAGCTTCCCAGCACTTTAGGAAACACAGCCAGACAAAAAAACAATGTGTTATGGGAAGATCTTTGATGCTAGGTAACATTTATGCTGCATATTTTGGTATTATGAAAATATGATCACAAATTCCACCAAATATAGCACAGTAGCTTCCAAAGCACTGAAATCGAGATTGCAATGTGCTTTGGTCTGCAAACTAAAGCTCACGTCACATGATCTCACTATCCAAATATAGCAAATATTCAGAGCATAGGACATATGATGTAGCCAGCCAATAACAACATCACTGTTAAGTAGTGCAAACACACAAACAGGGAAAGTTAATGGTTTAAATTAATATACACACAATATACCTACAAGAAAAATTAAGCTCTCTCATATAATATTGGTCAGCAGAAAATTTTTGCTGTTTTTTCCAAGGGCATGGTTAGCCAGGATTACAAGAATACAGATTAAATTGAAATAGGAGAATATTTCTGACAAGCATGTTTATAAATTTCACTGCTGTGCATCAAACATTTCATGGGTTACCAGGGTATATACAAGGACAAGGAAAAAAAATTCCCGGATTTTTCCCAGATTTCCTTGTTAAAAATACAGTTTCTCCCGGATGAAAACACACTTTTTCCATGTCAAATGACAGTAGATTTTCCCTCGGAATTGTACAACTTATCAATCCCTTGAATGGTTGTGTTTATATACACAGACGTAGAATTTCCTGGCACTTTAGAAAACAAAACTCGGGGAAAAAAACATGTTTTGGAAAGATCTTTGAAGGGCAGCAACATGTTCGCTGCATATTTTCGTATTACGAAAGTATGAATTCGTATTCCACCAAAAACCACATGTTATTTTCCAAACCATTGAAATCGAAATTGAGATGCGCTTTTGTAAGCCAGTCATAGCTCATGTCACATGATCTCGCCAGCCAATGACAACATGACAGCGGATATTGAGACCATAGGACACGTGATGTACTCAGCCAATAGTAACATCACTGCTAAGTAGCGCAAATACACAAACAGGAAAAGTTAATGTTTTAAATTAATATATGTAGTGGTGCTACTAGAAAAACAAAGCTTTTACATACCACAAGAGAAGCTAAGCTTTTACACATAATGTTAATGTTTTTTGCGCGTGTTACACTTCAGGATATATAACACAAATGTGCCAGCCCAATTTTTGTCGAGTCCATTGACTTGTCCTTGAAGTTTTCCACAAATAAATTAGTTACCAGAGAGGAAAGAGGGCTTCCTGTAGTACTACATCAATTTGCTCATAATAACGATATAAATGTTCGATCTTCTGGGCTCAAAATTCCTCTAAATGGATCGTCACCAAAGAGTTGATTTTTAAATGAGAGTCAAACACTCTGTGATTTAAGAAATTCATCGTACATTCTCGCACATAGTCCAACTTGCGTAAAAGGAAATTTACTGTTAAAGTAACGCTTTCAAACCACCATTCACATTATTTTCCCACGACATGTTAGAAACAGGTTCATTCCATTCAGGGAGAGCCAGATAACAGGCGTGACCACGCTTGCGTGGCTACGATGATGCAGGAAGACCGTATGTTCGTACATGTAAAAAATTAAAAGATCTTACATTATGTCATAAAAGAAACAAGACATCAGAGGATACTCCAAAAGCATCGGAATTTCGTGAACCACACTAAAATGTGCACATTTAAATTGCACACTTAAAGTGTACATTCATATGTCCAGATTCCCAATGAAATAGGCCTCGACCTGATATTAAGCTTTTCAGTGTGGTTTTCGGGATTTTCTTGGAGTACCAGTACTGTATTTCTCATGTTTGGTTCTTTATTATGGCATAATGCCATATATGCACTAAGATGAAAACGTGCACTTTAAATGCAGCATGCAGTTGAAACTAGCCAATAGTGTAGAATTAAACATTTTGATTCAAATACATTGACTGCTGCCTCAGCAGGAAAGATTAATAAAAGCCAAATTTCTTTAGCAAACCGATAAAAATAACTTCATTGTTCTGCAAGGTGATTAATGTCAGAAATGTGGAAATAAAATAAAATCTGAAGCTAACAACGTGTTTTAGTCTTTCATAATTATGTGAATGTATTTTAATTCACTCGATAGCTCCCGGTCACAGAAATCCACTTTGTTTTCATTTGACGGGCGAGCAGTAAATGAAGAGGAAACAGCAAAATCACTAAATGTAAACACGGGTCACGTGGAGACTACACACTTCCCCACTATAATTCAGACTGTTCTGCGCATCAACTACGGATCTACGATATTTCCACACCTGGGCAATACTTTGTTAGAGTATCAGTTCTTACCAGTCAATATTACAAAAAAATTAACTGAAAACTAAAATAACGAAAAATTCCTGGAATTCTAAAAAATTCCCGGATTTTTCCGTTTTCTGCCGGATGATAAAATTCCCTGGTTTTTCCCGGGTCGTATACACCCTGGTTACCTGACTGAATACATGTTCCAATGAGCACTCAGACATTTCCACAGAAAAGCTGATTACATGTGAAACTGTTCAATAACTCTCTTCACACTTTTTTTTGAAGAACAATTATACTTTCCGCCAATTCTATAGCATAATTTGTAATCTATGAAAGAACTAAAATAAATACAAAAAACTAACCTTGAACCTTGATCTTTTTTTGGCATGTGTTACTCTTTAGGATACATCAAAAACAAATGTGCCAGTAAAATTTTAAATTAGGGCATATATGTCTGGTCTTCTGGGCAAAACGTTTTTCGAAATGGCTGCTCCTCAGTGTTAAGTTTTGAATGAAAGTCTAGTGCCCTGCAATTTAAGAACCTCATCACACAACACACAACATAATTCAAATTGGGTAAAAGGAAATTTACTTTGAAAGTAACACTTCTCAAACCACTATTCACAATGTTTTCCCATGACCTGCTACAAATGTAAACAGTTGTTACATCACACTCATCAAAACGAGGCCCACAATCTTTTAGATACTACATGAAAAACAGTCTGTTGTTATGAAATATTGCATAGTCTTTGACACATTTTGTTGTTGGTGGATGCTTGTGTGTAAACCACAGTTTTTGTTGTAAATGGCGCATTTTCTTTGCATTTGAAGTTTTATTTTAGTGTTATTCTCTTGTTTATGTTTTACTGCTGCAGTAGCAAACCGAAGTAAAATTCTTCGTTACAGTATCAGTCATTACCAGTTGAAACTACAAAATTTAACTAGAACAATGACAAATTCCTGGAATTCTAAAAATTTCCAGAGTTTTTCCCAGATTTCTCTCCGATGAAAAAATTCCTGCATTTTTCCTGGGGCATATACACCCTGTCTATAATATTGTGAGCATACAAAACGAATTCTCACCCTGCTGGAATTAGTATTTTATTTATTAAGAGAGAAACAGGAGAAGTAAGTTTGTTGCAGATATTAACATGGAGCAAGAAACTTGCAGCTATTCCCAATTAGTGAAATTAACACTCAGGAGACTATCAATGGCAAAATTAATAAGGCATCAGAGATGAATTCATTTTCTAGGCCACACTATGATACATGCAAATTATTAAAATTCAGACTACTAGCAAATAGAGAGAATATTTTATTTTACTGAATCACTTGAGTATTTCACCAAATTAATATTTTCTTCTTAATTACACCTTCTCCTACAGCAGCTAACTGTGCCTGCAAGAAATATTCCTGCACAAGCTCATGTTTTGAGTGGCCATTCCAATCCACATATTACACAGATGCATCTTTAATACATACCTGCCACACCACATCAGCTACTGAAGAAGTTGAAAGTGTTTCTACAACAACACGTGTTCCAGGTGTCAACTGTACAGGGGGAGCACGTTTCCGAGTACGGAGAAGCTTCTTTTTCTTTAAAACTTTTGTCATCAAGGCTGGGCCCCGTTTCTTTTTGCCTAAACAAAGCACAAATATAAAACTTATGTCATAGCATCACTAAATTAGGCAGTGACATGACATTACGTTATGAGTTAGCAACGCCACCATTCCATGACATGAGATGGCAACTGTTAATTATCAGAGTCTGGTAAGTGGTATTCCTGTTTCAGAGTCTTGTAAATCCTTTCCAAATTTCATTTTTAAATCATATCTTATTGGCAAAACGAAATGGTGACATACATATGGTTTCTTTTATGTAAAAACAGTAAATTACCTATTGATGAGTGATTAGAAATGATATCTTGAATTAATGTAACCTCCCTCAAGGTCAGAAAAATTGAGACATGCACATTTAAAGCTTCACGGGCTAAAGCTGCAATTTCAAACAATGAAGCTGAAATCATAAACACATGAATATTACTTTTGTGAAAGTCATCTTATGAATTGTGGATTCCTTTGAACAAGTTCAATGAAAAAAATCATGTAATTAGAGTAGAATATTTGCTATAGCTTTCTGTGTTCTGCTCAAATACCAGGCTGACATCGATAGGCAGATATGTAAGATATGTCTGTAACAGTAACACATAAGACAACCTGTTATTGTGTGAGATGGCAGGCATCCCATACATCAGGAGCTTAACTAGATGACTGGTGCATGTATCCTAAGTGCAGTCCGCCCCGGTAGCTGAGTGGTCAGCGTGACAGACTGTCAATCCTAAGGGCCCGGGTTCGATTCCCGGCTGGGTCGGAAATTTTCTCTGCTCAGGGACTGGGTGTTGTGTTGTCCTAATAATCATCATTTCATCCCCATCGACACGCAGGTCGCCGAAGTGGCGTCAAATCGAAAGACCTGCACCAGGCGAACGGTCTACCCGACGGGAGGCCCTAGCCACACGACATTTCCATTTATCCTAAGTGCAGAAGTAATGACTGATATTTGATCCCATTTCATTAAATTAATGTATTCTATAACACTTATTATGCAAATGATTCACCTATTACTTTTTCTAGTGTTACTGGTCCTTAAAATGGTTAGTTTTCTTTCGTGTGTGAACATTATACCCAGATGCTACCAATGAGAGGTATCCCACATAAGTGATAAGGAATTAATATCATAAAGAGTAGATAAATGGGTCACATCCCTCACTAATTTGTGTCAAGAGTACAGAAATGCGGAATGCAGCTTCCAATCATGGAAAATTGTAGCAAACCATATCTGAGAAGCTGCTTCACCCTGTTCCATATGATCGTCATCACATTTAGTGATATGGATGGCTGAGCAATCTTGTTAAAAACTGGATCACATGTACATCCTCTTGTACCCTTTGACTGTGTGACATCAGCAGTTCCATTATAGCTTGATCCTTATTAAGACTGATGGTACCACTAATGCAATTAAGCATGTCAGCTCTGCTGAATAATTAAATGTAAGCAGTTCTCTCAATGGTAAATGTGTAGTGTGGGGCAAACTGGCTCCATGAAATCCATACATACTGGGTGGTCCAGCTATTGTCATATTTAACTCATCAGTGAGGATGGCTTGTTTCAAAGTACAAATTTTCCTTAAAAATGGCAAACATGTTGTGGTCGATTGTGATTCTTGGGAAGAATGTGTTTCAAAATGGTTCTCACTGAGAATAATCCAGCGTCATTCAGTAACTATCAAATAGTGTCACAGAGAACTATGGAAATCAAACCAACCTCAGATGAGTATAAACGTGTAAGACAGGTCCTGGGGCATGAGGTTTTGAGAAGACAAGTGACGTTCTCCTCCAACGAAACATTTCACATTCTACTGCCTAAAATCCTCTTCCATTATTACATTTTACACAACTGTTTAATCCAGCCTGAAATTCTTTGATATGACCTAATTACACCTTATGTTCTGAATCAGGATGTATCCAAACACAAGGACCACAATTAAATGTCGTTTCATTCATGCGGCTTCAGTTTGTCCAATAACTCACTGATATACCGATGTCTACAGTCTGTAAAACAAGAAACCTTACACAAAGTGTAAGACTGCAAGACCCAGTATAGTTGTGATTATTGACTATTTTAGGTGCCTCTGCGATAGTTCATGTTACCCTAACTAACTCTTACTCCACAGAGCACACTCAAAAGCAGTTTTCGCATCCACAAAACGAACTGTTAAGATTAAGAATCAGTTTTCAAGGTCAGTTCTTCAAAATCATTGCAATAGGACAAACAAAATGTTTTCCAATGTTTGTACCATAGAGACTGACTTGAGTTTTTCTTTGCAAAATAAAATCTTTACACGAAAGACCGATTTTGTATCCAATGAAGTAAAAATCAACCTTCCTGAGCTGCCACTATACTATCACGTTCTGGGTAACAGATCTGCTTAATGACAATGAGCTACACTAACCTGATATAGAAGCATATAAACACCATGACATGCACAACTGTGCTTAAATTTTAGTCAGAGCAATTCGTACTATATTTTGAAAGTTTATGCTATTAGTTTCAGATTTCACTCTCTCCTCAGTCATATGCTCTAAAAGCTAACACTCTCATCAAACCTCTGATGTGATAGTGAGAGTAATTGAAGTGGTACCTCTGTATGAATTTCATTTGGAGACAGCTGATAAACAAGTAACAATAACAATAGTAACAGTAATACTAACAATAATAATAACAATGGTGATAATGAAGCATGCATATGCTGATTTATTCGTAGCTAGGATAGAGGGGAGGCTGGCCTTGCTCAACATCAAGCTTCAAAATTGAATGATTGCAGATTTTTAACAATATTTTAATCACTATTAACAACAAAAACATAATAAATTTTTATATGAAATTTATTACAGACCAGTAATAAAATTTAAAAAATTAAACTTTACAAGCAATCACAAAATAATTTCTCATATTTTCTTATTTCGCTAAGTTGCCACAAAATATGGCAATAACTTTTTTCCCTTCAAATGCATCATAGCTCAAGGTAATCACTATTATGATGTTCAGTTTTACTCAACAGATCAATCACATCATGTATCCTAGTAATGTACAAAATCTTGTCCTGTTTTCTCTGAACGAGCTAACTGTTTTTCTTTGTCTCATCACACTAAAAATGATGGCCTTGCACTGTGAAACTATTAGGTCATTTCCAACAATGGCAACAGAGGTCCCTAGTAAAGTGGAAGTCATACTGCAGAATAGTTGGTTAGTTAAAATTTTCCACAGATTATCTGAATGATGTTTTTTTATCGAAATTATGTGGAATGAGCCAGTTTACAGCACAAATTTTGTGATATAATGTCTATAATTTAAGAGTTTTGGTAACAACTCACCAGATAGTAGTGGCACCAAATTGGTAACAGGTGCACAAACAATACTAAGACCATCTCTAGCTTTCAGATGAATTCTCAGGACTGTGACTCGGTTGCTCGGATAATTCGCATCTATGTAGTTCAGAAGAGCTGGTACTTGGAAGAAGTATCCAGATGGTTCAGGTTGCGATGCAGCCATTGGAATCAAGCTTGTTATGCTCAGCAGTGTGTTCTGCTACTGGGTGGTCAACTCCACTCTCGGCTACAGCTTGGCAACAGTCATTCATTCAAGTGGACAATCGTTTGATGGTCATGTCCCCATAAAATGCTGTGCACACATGACAGCAGAGCTGCTATGTGTCATAACTGCTTTTACATGTGGCCCTGCCTCTGATGAGATAGGATAAGCTGGTGACTGGACTGGAGCAGAATGTGCTGGGTGGGAGAAATTTAACAGGTTTTGTAAGGATATGGAAATGTGTGGCAAAAGGATAGACTAGGATATTGTGTAGATTGGGTGGGCAGTGGCATACCACTTCAGGATAGATGGAAAGGATTGTGGGTAGGATGTCCCTCACTTCTGGGCATGATAACATGTAGTTTAAATCCTTAAACCCTAGCAAGATCCCCCGCCCAATCCAACATATACCTTCACCAGACAGTATCTGCTGAACTGCAGTCCTGGCACTGCGTATCCAGCTGTCATAACATTTCCATTCAGGCAGGGGCAGGGGGTGGGAGTGGGGGTGGGGATCTACCCAAAAAAAAGCATTCGTTGGAACACTAGCAAAGTCTTCCGTCTTGTTTGTGCACCAGTCAACAACTCAGTGCTTCTACTATATGGTAAGCTGGTACTTTCACTCCCAAATTATTTTCAGTGTACAGAATACATAGACATAATTGCTACATCATTGTGGATACTGCTTGTTGATCATTTGCCAGTTCCTAAATGGCACACTAGCCTAAATTTAACTTCATGGACATGTCTTTTAAATCTACTCCGGCACCCATACTTAAGACTAGTTACAGGGTATCAGTTTGTAATTAAGAATGCATCTCTCAAATTGAAATATCTGTCCAGAAGAAATGATTTTAAATCAAACTTGAAACCTGCTTTATTACCTGAACTGTCAGATATTTTGGTAAACGTTTGCTTTTAGCATTCACAAAAAAGCAGCTAAACATGTAGCAACGATTAATGATAAATATGCATTACTGTTTGGGGACACTTCTTCGACATGAACATTTTGCTCATATTTAATCACCATGTATGAAATCATAGATCCTCACAACGAACCAAAAGCTATTTTAATTTCAATGTTTATTTTCTTTCTTAAATGTAGTGTAGTATGCTCTCTGCCAGCATGTCTTCTCCTTCACAAATGATTACATTGTTAAATCTGTCACATTTTAAAGTGTAACTTTTGAAGTGTATTCTGAAAACTGTTGTTATTTTTATGAACAGCATATTCAATGGCAGCTGTGAATGAATTACTTATTTGGTAGTTCCTTAAATTTTTCACGCTGATGGAAAATTCACTACCCAATAGCAGACCTCTCTCTTTCCTATCAAATATTTACAGGTTGCACTTTTGCACACAAAGACTTTTTCCATAAGCAACTTCTGTGTACATACAATTTGCTATTCTACGAACTAAAATGCGATTATACCTGATCACACATTCAAGTTAATAACCTTAACACCAAGGATCTCAGATTGCTTTATCTTTATAGTACTACACATTGGTACTTTGACTAAAATTTACTCCCGAATCAGTGAAACAGAGCTACAAAATTCAATAGTGTGACTGTGTTAACTTTGTTTTGATCTTCTTTGCTAACATTTACTACCTGATAATGGCACTGTCAATACAGGAACACTAGATACACTCAACTGACAAAGTCATTTTGGAATTTATATACCTTTGGCTTTCTCTGACTGAAATCCAGTTCAGACATGAAACTGGAACCATTGAGTGGAATGGTGGTTCCCCAAACATACAAAGATTTAGTATAAGCTATGTATCTCAAAGCTGATTGGAAGGTTCAAATCGAACCATTTAATTATTAATTTTACACTCGACCAATATAATTACTCTACATCTACATCTATACTCTACGAATCACTTATGATGTGCATGGCAGAGAGTATGCTCCACTACACTTGCTATTATGGCTCTTTCCCTTTCCATTCACATACGGAGTTAGGAAAAGTATTGTTTAAATGTCTGTGTGTGCTGTAATTAATCTACCCTTATCTTAATGATCCCTATGGGAGCGATATGTAGAGGTTGTAGAATATCTCCAGAGTCATCATTTAATGCCAGTTCTTGAAACTTTGTCTGAGACTTTCTGGGGATGGTTTCTGTTTATCTTCAAGATTCTGCCAGTTCAGTTCTTTCAAAATCTCAGTGACACTCTCCCATAGGTCAAACAAACCTGTCATAGGATACCATTTTTTTTTTTTTTTTTTTTCATTTTCTTGAACTGTCAAATTTTACATTTGCGAACATTTAAAGAAATGTTGCCAATCATTGCACCACTATGACTGAATATTTGTACAGCTCCATTCAGACTGTACTTCGTTGTGGATAACAGCATCACCTCCAAAAAGTCTGAGGGTACTACTAATATTGTCTGCAAGGTCATTAATACACAACATACACAGCAAGAGACTCAACACACTTCCACAGGGTACACCCAACGTTACTTCCTGTCGATGGCTCTCCATCCAAGATAACATGCCACATCCTTCCTACCAACAAATCCTCAACCCAGTCACATACTTCGTCTGATACCCCATATACTTTTGATATATGCAAAGGTGTAGTATTGAGTCAAATGCTTTTCGGAAACCAAGAAATACTGCACTTACCTGACTGCCTTGACCCCTGGCTTTCAGGATGTCATCGGAGAAAAGGGCGAGTCAGGTTTCACATGATCTATGTTATAGATAGCTTATTATATTTGAGCTCAGAATATGTTCTATTATTGCATCATACTATTAACTCACAGCAGATGGAAAGAAGAAAATGGCAAAACCGATGCTATCTAGTCCAGGAGTCACTAACCATTTATCAATGTAAGTAATAGATTTTTCACCTTGTGATCCAGTAGAGCTACAGCCACTGCTAACAGAAGCTGTGTCTGATATGCTAGCAGTGTCCTCCGTATCCCAGTCAGACATGCTACTTGGCTGTTCAGGCGATGCAGCTGTCTGTGGTGGCGGAGGTGGAAGCAAACTGGGGTTGCCACTATTGGAGACAGGTGCCACTGGAACAGCCTGATGTTGCTCTTGGACCAGCTGTTCCTGGGGGACAATCTGCTGTTTTTTTTCTTCTTCATCTCCACCTTCAGTACCATTCCTTTCTGCAGCTGGTATAACTTCCATCATACCTGCTATGGGGAAAACAAAAATAAATAAATAAAAAACTTATTGTAATAATAACTACATACTATGAATTAAAGTCCACACATCATTTTCTGTCTGTACATGAAGGCTAATTTCACAAATTACTGTAATGATTATACTGTTTTCATTAATACATAGACTCATTCACGAGGAAGGTTCATGTATATAAATTATAACTGTTACGCTCGACGAGTCACCCGGCCATAGATACTAAGTGCTTTCCATGTGAAACCAAGGCGGGTTGCCAGTAACAATTTGAAATTTGTTAACTCACTATGATGAAACTTAGTGTCCTAGACCACCTTCACCACCAAAGTATTACCACAGTATGGGCAGTAAAAGAGAGAAGTAAGTTCCAACTGACATTTCCATTTTTCCACATTTACGGATATAGTGTACCACAGAAGTAAGGGTAGTGTGGCTAGGAAAACAGATATATATATATATATATATATATATATATATCAATATTAAATTACTTTGAATTGTTTATATATATACACACACACACACACACACACACACACACACACACACACACAAAGATGATGTGACTTACCAAACGAAAGCGCTGGCAGGTCAATACACACACAAACAAACACAAACATACACACAAAATTCAAGCTTTCGCAACAAACTGTTGCCTCATCAGGAAAGAGGGAAAGACGAAAGGATGTGGGTTTTAAGGGAGAGGGTAAGGAGTCATTCCAATCCCGGGAGCGTAAAGACTTACCTTAGGGGAAAAAAGGACGGGTATACACTCGCGCGCACACACACACACACATATCCATCCACACATATACAGACACAAGCAGATGTCTGCTGTCTCAGTTCATTCATTGTTGTTGGTAATGGAGGCACATAAACAGAATCCTTCATAAACCTCACAAGAAATAATCACATACAGTCACGTACGGTGACCTTCGAGGCCAGTAATGCAAGGCTGAATCATTTGGTCCAGTGTGACCGACCCATTGTTCAGTAATCCTTTGATTTAAAAAATCCCGCACTTCCAGAATTTGTTCGAATCAGTCTCCAACTGTGGGAAAATAAAGTTCTCAAGCATATCGAGATACATGCTTCCTGTAACAGTGTTCTCAGCAAAGAAAAATGGACCATACACCTTTTCCCAGGGAATTGCACAAAACACATTACATTTTGGAGAGTCCCTCTCATGTTGTACAACTTCATATGGTAGTTCCATACCCCCATATTCTCACATTATGATGGTTCACTTTTCCACTTAAATGTAATCTTGCCTTGTCACTAAACACTAAGCATGGAAGAAAAATGTCATCCTCCATCTTACCAAGAACGAAATTACAGAACTCCAGACATTGACACCTTCACGAACAGCTTGCAGTAACTGAATTTTATATGGTTTCATGTGTAAACGTTGCTGCAACACATGCCACATGGACACCGTGGACATGTTGAGCTGTATAGCTGCACAGTTAACGGATTTCTGTGAACTCCTTGTGAAACTATGGTGGATGCGTTTGACATCTTTGTCAGACGCTCAGGGACAGCCCGGCAATTTACCTTTACACAAACCACACCACAGCTAGTATGAAACTCACGCTGGACAGTTATCACTGATTTGTACTGGGCAAAATGTAGACCACAAAAGGCTTTCTGTTGTACTGACACAATTTTTACTAGAGCTGAAATTGGCGCACAATGCTACTACCTAGCAGGAGCCATTTAAAAATCAAGAGTTTGCTCTTTCCAACAGCACATTGTTCATGCTCAAACAACAGTTATGATTTTTATATGGGGTGCTTCTTTTTTATACATCCTGTATAATGATACAGGGTGTTTCAGTACAGTGCTTACAAACATTCAGGACAGATAGAGTACACATACAAGATGGAAAATCACATAGCAGCACACAGTTGGAAATGTTTTCCTGGTACAGTACTGACACAAAACACACAAGAAAGAAAGGACATAAACAAGGCGAGGAAACATGTTCATCATGCATAGTACAGCAGAAACCAAGAAATAGGAAAAAGAAACAGAAAAGATCATCATTAAATAAGGTGTTTGAAATTATGACCCCAGACTGTGGCACAGGCCTCACATACCCAGTGCATGGAAGATCTGATGTTCTAGAAAACACCGGGCATGTCCCAGACTTCCCCAGTAGCTGCCACAACGCATTGGGGGGGGGGGGGGGGGGGGGGTGTTATACATCACTGTCTTGACATAGTGCCATAGGAAGTGAGGTCTGGCGATCTTGCTGGTCAGTGCACCAGACCACTCCGACCGAGCCAGTGTTAGCGATACGTTGCATTCAGGTGGTGATGCACATCAAGGCTGTACCGTGAGGTGTCCCATTATGCTGATACTATATGGCAGAACACACAGCAATGGGTACATAAGTGTCATCCTATAGCTACTGCAATACTTGCTGAAGAAAGATGAGATAGGTTGCCCTGTCAAATGTTGGGGCAACAAGTACAGCTCGATGAGGTGGTCTTCAATGAAATTGGCCCATACATTAAATTAAAAGAGCCTCTGGGATTCTCTTCAGACCGCAAATGCGTGTTGTGGGTGGTTGAACACTCCATCCCACATGAACGTCACCTCATCAGTGAACAAAATGTTGGCTGGGGAACTGGGATCTGTTATGCACATCTGTTATTACCACCATACAAAGGCCACTCGTGGAGCAAAATTGTCGTTTTCCAGTAACTGCATGAACTGGATATATTACAGCACATGGATGCAGGATATGCCAGATGCTGCTGCGTGAAATCTCAACACGACTGGTGATACCCCATTTACTGGTACCAGGATAGTTCTGTATCAGGCCCAGCACAATCTACACGAAAACGAGGTCAGGGTTGAGAGCAAGGATGAAACCCCAATAATTTCTATCTATCTTATGATGGTCCAATACTTGAAAAACTGGTAATCTCCTACAAAATAATGGCATACAGTATATTTTGTACCGCTCAAGTAAGATAAAAAGTTTTCTTGGTAATTTCAAAGATAACTTAGGTCTCCAAATGCTGGGTGTGTATCGCATTCCATGTGAATGTGTCATGTATTACATGGCGTCACATTATCAGAAGGGTTGAGGAGAGATGCAAGAAACATTAGCTACACACCCGACTGAAACAACCAAGCAAATCAGCCGTCACTGAGCACTGCCTTGAATATAATTAAAAAATTAAATACAATAAGAACAGTATCATAATGTAAACACAAATTTTCTGGAACAGTATAATAAAGGAGCTTAACAAGTACTTTGTCAGAAAAACTAATATACAGGAATGAAGGTTTCAATTAAAACAAGGCATGGGGTCTAGAACTCAATCTATTATGGCCTCCCATAAACAAGCGAACAAATTGTCATATATAACTATGCTTGCTAAATATTTGACTGCGTACGAAGCAAATTGGTGTGTTTATCAAGCATAGTTCGTGCTTGTGTTAGTGAGAAAATTTGATTGACAGAAAGTCTGACAAGATGGCGGATGTTGTTTGTACCAATGTTTTGCTGCGAATGTTTAGTGAAAAACTATTGTATTACAATTTCTCTCGCTGTTTGTTAGTTTCCCCTACTATGAAAACTACGATCAAGTAAAAACCAAAATAGCACTGACAATTACTGAAATGGTAGTGGTACCATATCTTTCCCAGCCATATATTATGCATGAAGAGGTTATGAATAAAATCAACATTTTATGCATACAGTGACAGACAAGCAAAGTGAATTGAAATAAAAGAAATTTAAGTTCTCCAGCTCTTTCATGGGCGATGTGGGCTATATGTTCCCATGTATTTTAATGAACCATCATTAGAGGACAAAGCAGAAGAGAATAAATTTTCGCATACTTCTGCCTTCTTTTTCAATGTGACACTGATGTAACGTTAAACAAGTGATCGAAACATTTCACTGCAATCTGCAAAATGTTGCTGTTATCAAGTTCTGAATGAAAAATTTCTGTTAACAAATTTCCAGTTGTACATTTCTCATTTTAAACCATCCCCTGGACCAGCATCTTGTTTTCTTCTTCTTCAAACACAGTACCAGAGGCAATGTTAAATTGCTTTATCTGTATTTGTAGCCATTCCCACTAGTGCCAAAATACTGCATACACAAAAAGTGTCTGCTTCAAAAGTAAGGTTATATTGACAAGCTTTCTTACTATGTGTACGGGCTTGTTTGACACATCTGTGGCTAGATAAGAGTGAACCTGACAGACTAGTTTGTTCTTTTAGGAGAGACTTTGTAAATTTTAAAAAGCTTCATTGTCCATATGAATAAAGTTGATGTAATCATAGGGTTCTGAGAGTAATATCCCTTCAGCATATTTTCACGGGTAAATATCTCATTTTAAGCCATTCAGTGGACCAGAGTCTTGCTTTCTTCTTCTTCTTCTTCTTCTTCTTCTTTAAATACATTGACTTTGGCAATGCCAGTACTGCTTCGTCCGCATTTGTGGCCATTCTCACTACTCTCTTAATACACATGAACACGAATAGCGTCTGCTTCAAATTGAGGTTAATCTGACAAGCATTGTCTGAACATGTACGGGCTTGCTGGGCAAATCCATGGCTAGATAAAAGCGACTTTGTCAGACATGTTTGATCGCTTGCGAGGGCCTTTAAGACCTTGCTGGCCATCAATCCACCAGAACTGGGAAATGCTGAGTGAATTTGCGTTTCACAGAATATTTTGAAAACAATGAACATAGAGAAAGAATTATATGATTATATGTTTTCACGATGATTGTATAGTAAATCACCATTTTACTGATGACACCGTTAGGTCTCTAGTGTGATAAACTTCACAAATGAATGGAAGAAGTTAGAGCAAGTTTGGAAATAGGGTAAAAAATCAACAATAGTAACATTATAATATATAGGAGAACACGTTGAAAGGAATATAGTACAAATTAAGACAGTCACAGAACCGGCTGATGAATATTAAGGGCAGTTAATATAACTACAGAATGAATCTCTCACTGTGAAGTAGTGAGTGCACTGCTTTGAAACTTGCTGCCAGATTATTAAAACTGTGTGCCAGACCAGGCCCTGAACTAAGGGCCTTACCTTTTGCGGGCAACGGTTTTACCAATCTTTTTGCCAGGAGTGCTAATCTCACAATGTATGCAGAGAATGTCTGTGAAGTTTAGAAAGTAGGAGACAGGCATTGGCAGAGGTGAAGCTGTGAGTACTTGCTGAAGGCAGGGTTCGAGCCATGGTCCGATACAAAAATATAATCAGGTAATACAAGTATTGGATGGACAGCAAATGAAGTAAACAGAAGAGTAAAAACAGCCTGCAGTCCTTTTAGTAAACTAAATAGTATTTTCAAAACTGAGCTTCTAATGTGTGTGAAAAGATAATACAAGCCTGTCTAACAATCTAAGTGTATTACCATTCTTGACTTTTTTAGAAGTGGGCTGTAATGCAAAGACAATTCAAAAACAGAAGTGCTCAATGAGCATTAAAAATTCATGTTGGATCTTACTACAAAAGATATGAAAACAAACAAATGATTAGGGAACAGAGCAGATGAAACTGAAATGGAGGTGGGCAGAAATGTAACCAGGCTGTGGGTGGCAAACTGATCAAGAAGTTTTCTGCTGAAATAAATAAATATATATTAATTAATTAAAAAGATAGAGGTATTAAGCTAATGGAAGTAGAATAGACGATATAAAGTACATGCAGTAACGGATATCTGTATCACTGAAGACCACAATGCAAGGCAAAGTCTAGATGAAACCTTTAATTCAGCACTGAATGTCAAATGACCGATACTGATGTGAAAATAAAAATAGAAGTGGGGAGGAAGAGGAAGAAGACTTCATCTGCACCACAGATATATTTTTTAAAGAATCAGTCATTTATCAAATGCAGATACCTTTAACTATAAGGATTAGTTATCACATATACAGGATGTGTGTATGATGTAGGGTACATGCAAAAGGAAATCTCTTTTTTACAACACACTACAGACAAATGACACCCATAAGAACAGCCAGGGTCACTATTTTCCAACAAAGGATTAGCACCACACCATATATTAATGTGATGAATTCCAGGTTACATACAAAAGTCCATTTTCACAGCACTCCACCTCTCAGGCTAGCAGGAAGGATCAAAGAAGTATTTCGTTTTCAATCTAGGTCACTTTTCGGTCAATGCAGTATGGCCAATATTATAATAGTGAAGAGACATTATCCTTCAAAAGTGATCATAGAATGTCTGTAATATACTCATCTTCACTTGACTAAAAACGTTTACATAGGAATAGGAAGGATGTTACAACATTTTGTTACTTCCAAGCTTCCCAACTTTTCTATTGCCAATGCATCAATTGTGGGAAGGTGAATTGTCCTTCTGAAACAATTATTTTTCCATATGGAGGCCAGGCCTCCTCTTCGGAATTTTTTTTTTTTTTCATAAAGTAGATCCAAAGTACTTATGTAGTTTTTGCCAATTATTTTTTCACAGTATCTGCCCCAAACATCCCAAGAATAAACCTAAAAAATATTTAAAGTACATTCTTTTCACATCTACGTACTGCTGCCATCAGTTAGCCCAGTCCACAATGGCTTGCTGGAAGTGTCACCTGGAACCTTTTTAATGCAGCGCCTTTTACTCACTACGACGACACACGATTCAAGACTGTACTCGAAAATCCATGTCTCAAAGCCTGTCACTATCCCACACAGAAAATGAGGGCCACTTTCTCAGCATTCCAACAACTCTTGACACTTCAGCACACAGATTTTATTCTAGAATGAGATTTTCACTCTGCAGCAGAGTATGCGCTGATATGAAACTTCCTGGCAGATTAAAACTGTGTGCTGGACAGACTCAAACTTGGGACCATTGCCTCACATGGGCAAGTGCTCTACCAACTGAGCTATCCAAGCTCTTCTGTGAAGTTTGGAATGTAGGAGATGAGGTACTGCCAGAATTGAAGCTGTGGGGATGGGTCATGAGTCGTGCTTGGATGCTCAGTTGGTAAGAGCACTTGCCAGCTTGAGGGAATGGTCCCGAGTTCAAGTCTCTGCCTGGCACACAGTTTTAGTCTGCCAGGAAGGATTTCCTTCTGGTCATCGGTCACCACTTCTGGGACCACCTTTGTGCACAGCTTTCCCATCCTTAATACAATTCTGAAAATGTGATAACCATTCAATTTCAGGAAATTGCAATCCTCTGCAATCATTCTTACACTCTGTTGTTGATCTCTGTCCAAAAGTTTCTGCACTCCCCCCCCCCCCCCCCCCCTCCGCCCCCCAACTGCCATCAAAGTTTTCTAGGTCTTCCTGAATCATCATCTGTGACTCAAACTCTTGGCTTCCCCAAAGGCTTCCTGAATCCCGGATCTTGCCCACCATCTCAGAGACAGATTTTTTTTTCCCCTCCCCTTCAGTTTAATGCAAAATGTTATTGCCTATCACCGCTCGATTAACAGCTGTGTCTTGAATCTTAACATCTCCAAAGTAAACTATGCATGAAATGTGACCCTCACTATCACAGCAACTGAGCCAAGTCGTATTCATCAACCAAGATCGTTTACCACAAGTCCTCTTGAAAACTTCATTGCTCTAGCCCTTTTGGTTAACTGGGCAATTTTATTCTTGAAACTTTTGGGATAAACCCTGTCCTCTTTTCCATAGGAATTCCTTTTGCAACCCAGAAAATACTGCCCACAGTCTCTCCAGCAGATAAAATCAACTTAGCCATCCCCTATGTTGTGCAGACCCATCTGTTTCCATCCACTTCTGTAATGACAGCTTCATTTTCTGGCATGAAGTGGTGGACCTACGTTTCTTCCACAATCACCCTTCACATGGGTCATCTCCATAAGTACAGTCATGTTAGGTTTCACCCATCAATTCCATAACTGTGGGAAATGAAGGAGTACACTTCTTACAAACCTTCACAAACTGTATCTAAATTTATGTTATTGATAACCTGTTCACAAAACACTTTTATGACTTCACAGCATTCCAATTTATTCCACTTGAATGAAATAAATTCAAAGTAACTTTAATAATTTGTACAAACTATTATACTCCTCAAATAAAGTTGTCATTTGACTGAAGTTAGAGAGAGAGTGTGTGTGTGTGTGTGTGTGTGTGTGTGTGTGTGTGTGTGTGTGCGCGCGCGCGCGCGCGCTCTTGCTTTGAAAATATGAGAGAGAGAGAGAGAGAGAGAGAGAGAGAGAGAGATAGATATGCCTTTGTACTGAGCTAAGAGCTCTTTACCTGCCTTGTGTTTAGGTTAGCTGTTGGGAAATGTACCAAGTGTACGCTAATAGTTAACAGTTGGATCACAAAACCAGGGTACATACAAACAGCAAATACTTCCTCATTGTTGTTTCCATTAACTTTTAGCACATTACTGTGAAATATGGAAGGCTAGTTGGTACTCTATAATGTTCAAAGCTGAGGCTCTTTAAAGACCAATCAAAACAACGATGAAAGGTGCAGTGTTCTGTCACTCGATGTATCATCCTACCTTAGCGGAATCATCACATTCCCTGAAGTCAAAAATGTTGGTACGTGTATTTGCTGGTTGAAGACCTTTCACGCCCAAGGGTATGATAAATTATCTTAAGCACATCGTGCCACAAGAGGGATGGGTGATGCTTGTGTTCACTTTTGTAATACATGGTAATTCTTTTACTACTGTTGCCACTTTCAGGTTATTCTGCATAGTTGGAACTTTAGCTTTTGACACAGATAGTACTCATCACGATTATGACATCATTCTATCAGAATGATAATCAGGGAAAGTACAACAGACAATGTTTTTAGTATGATTAGTTCACAGATAAAAAGGTAGTTCCGGCCATAAATTACAAAGTGATTTGGGTTTTTGCCATGTCAATCGAAATTATCTGCTCTGTTAAATAAGTGTTGGAATTACTGACCAAAAGTGATAGCGAAGATGAAAACTTCAGCGATTTTAGCTGCCCAGAAGATGAACGCAAGTATCTTCAGCCATCTACCTCCTGTAAAAGGAATGGAAATGAGAAAGTGGTGAGTGAGTTGGCAACATCAGATGATATAACAGGAGCGAGATCTGTTGAAGGAACAATGTACATAAAAGATGAAAATCTGATGTAAATTAACTGATGTAGCTTCAAATTGTCGGCGACTGGGTGGTCCGGCTGTCTCTTGGCCACAATTTTGTAGTGGCCATTCATGTGGACAGACAACTGGTTATTGTGCTAATCGAAACATCATGCAGCATTCTACATGGGAATGACCATTAACAAGCTGTCTATCCATGTGAATGGCAGCCACCATACTGCAGCCTAGAGAGAATTGGGTCCCCTGGTTGCTGATAATCCTGGGCAACATGGTGCGCTGTTCTTCAATGACCGCCAAAAAGCAGCAGCAATTCCAAACTGCACAAGTGAGAACTCCTCATACAACATATCCTTTGTTCCTGTAACTCCCTTCACCCCAACCTTCACTATACCCTGTGCCCCACCTGCCTCTACCCTGCTCCCAACTCCAGCCTCGTACAACCCAGTATTCCTCCAGCTCACTTATATAGTCCTATCCCCTCCTCTGGTTCTCTCCTGTCCTAGAAATCTGTATGGGGCTAGGAGAATTATTTTATACTTCTTAGCCTGATTTAAAAATGTGGTATACTAAAATTTTACTTTTGTTTAAATAATTATTTTATGTTTTTTTTCTTGCATGTATGAAACTTTCCAGTGGATTTTTAACATACTGATGAAATTATAAGAGAGAAGTGTTATATTTCCTGTTTATTGCAGTGCTTTTTCCACCTGATAATATCTGCAATAGAATACTGTTATACCTATCTACTAATAATAGATCATTAATTGTTATTTTCCTACAAAATAAAGAAGTGAGCAAAATTAATTTTATATAATTTTTATATGATTTCTATTCCATTACTAGCTTTCTACCCATGGCTTCGTCCTTGTACACTTGTGTCACACATCCCCCCCCCCCCCACCCACACTCCCTGTCTGTCTGTTCCCACCACCTCAACCTCAGCCATACCCTCTTACTCCCACTCTCTGTCTGTCTCTTCCTACCACCTCAATCTCTGCCATATCCTCCCCCCCCCCCCTCCCCACTCTAGATCCTCCTCCACCAGTCTCGATCTGTTTCTCCCTCTTTCCCTTTTCTCGGTCCATCTTCCCCTTTCTCCTCTTTCTGACCATCTCCTTCTCAGCCCTCTCTTTGTCCATCTAGACCTCCCACCTTGATCTGTCTACCTGCTCCTCTCCATTCTCAATCAGTCATCCCCGTCCTCGTGCATAACTCCAGAAATACATTCTGACACTACCAAAAGCACTCCGTTTTCAGGCCACAAGTGGCCCATCGGGACCATCCGACCGCCGTATCATCCTCAGTCGAGGATGCGGATAGGAGGGGCGTGTGGTCAGCACACCGCTCTCCCGGTCGTTATGATGGTTTTCTTTGACCGGAGCCGCTACTATTCGGTCGAGTAGCTCCTCAATTGGCGTCACGAGGCTGAGTGCACCCAGAAAAATGGCAACAGCGCATGGCGGCTGGATGGTGACCCATCCAAGTGCCGACCACGCCCGACAGCGCTTAACTTCGGTGATCTCACGGGAACCGGTGTATCCACTGCGGCAAGGCCGTTGCCTTCTGACACTACCCACACAACACAATAATTGTGCTGGGAAACCTGTATGTCAGGCATTAGCAATCTTTTTCACACCTGCCAAATAGACAGGTAAGACAACAAATTAATACTGCACTGTCATCCAATACTGAGCTATTTTTATAGTTTCAAGTGTCTAGCCCATCAGGAAGTTAGTTTAAATTAACTGCAAAAGTTGCACCGAACAAAAAGAGAGACAAGAAAGTGACCTAATAAAAACATGGCAAAATGCACTAGATTTTATAGGCATACTTGTGAGAGTTTATCTAACCTTACTCACATTGTGAAATGAGAAGACATTAATTCTGATAAGGTATCTGTTGCTTCATTTCATGTCTTCATAAGTCAGTAGGAAGAAAAATGAATTTATAACATTCATTTGATGTTGCCGATGTTGCCTTGTCACAAGATAAATTTTTATTTCTTCTAAAAATGCTGCACTTCTGATCATAGTATTGAATATGAGGGATGAAGAACACCACTTCCAGCTCAGCAGTTGAATCCACCTCATGGGATATCCCAACCAATACTGCCATATTGCATTTAATTTTAATCCCTTCAAAATGAAGCTCTTTCAACTTCTGTAACATCTAGCATTGAAATATAATACTATTTGATGGTGGTGAGACAGCAACATGCCACAAATTTACTTCAAGTTCCTTTATTCAAAAGATGCTGTTACTGGCTTCGAATCATTACAATTCATCGTCAGACGGCTTTCATTAGAACTTGTGGTGCATTTTTTACTGATTAGTTGTCCTAAAATATAAATGATACATAATTATAATCATGTCACATAGATTGTTGCATTACAGATTTGCACTGGGATGTGACTTACGGTAAATGTCGGTTTGGAGTACTTGTTTTCAGAGTTTTCGTCCAGCTGATGACATTTGTAGTTTTCGCCACATTTCCATCATTGCACACATAAACTTGTATAACTGAGCGCTTCATATTTGTCACTGAATGCATTTCCACCACATTCCTACCATAGCACACACAAATTTGTATCACCGAGCACTTCAGATGCACCACATGTTTTGATAGATAATAGTGCATGACTGTATAGTGGATACAGGAGCATTGTCAAGACTATCAGGACTATTAACTTTTGGAACTAACTAGATATTGTAGCAACAGTGATCC
The DNA here is from genome assembly GCF_023864345.2 of Schistocerca serialis cubense. Classification (NCBI taxonomy): domain Eukaryota; kingdom Metazoa; phylum Arthropoda; class Insecta; order Orthoptera; family Acrididae; genus Schistocerca; species Schistocerca serialis. Next base: position 479,415,847 of record NC_064639.1, on the reverse strand, counting down.
GTACAAAGATACTGTAGACTTTTAGTGAACTGTATTGTAGTATTTGGAACAGACAAGAAAAACAAGAAACAAATGAAAATATGAATTGAGAAGAAAGCCTAGTGACATAATTCAAGTGCACAGATAAAATTCTGATATTCAATGGTGTGACAAACGATAAGTTTAAATGCTGGGAACAAGCAATACCTTTGAAACCATTACCACTATTAATAAAGATAGAATGAAAGAAGAGATGACTACCTACAACATATAGTTTAGGAGCCCACTCATGGTGGAAATATATTTAGCAACAAACAGACCTACCTAACCTCTTTCAGGATGTCAATATTGAAAATGGTATGAGCAACCACGAGAAAGTTGTAGCAACAATGACTACTAAGGTACAAAGTGCAGCTAAATTTAGTTAGAAGATTTACCCATTTACTAAGTTGGATAAAGATGCAGTCTCGTCACATCTCAAAGAAAATCAGTACATTTACCTCTGGGCTGGGGCATGCGGAAGTAGTGTGGCTCAGATTTAAAAATGTGGTTGACCATACAATGGATAGATACGTACCTAGTAGCACAGTTCATTATGGGAGGGATGTTCCATAGCATGCAGTTACTGTAGAGAAACTTTCAATGAAACAGAAAATACTGCATAATTGGGGCCATAACGACATGCTGAATGAAAAGTCTTTGGCTGAGGGCAACATAAGAAGCTTGCAATAATTATCTGTAATAGGATTGTATCAAAAAGACCTCTTCCAAACCCCAAAGAAATTCTGATCATATGTATAGGCTGTCAGTTGCACCGAAGTTACTGTCCAGACACACTAGATAGATACAGGAAATAAAACTGAGGGTCACAAAGAAAAAGAAGAAGTATGGACTCTATCATCTAATGTTCATTTACTAAGGAAGATATATATGTATGTCCCAGTTTACTTCTCACATCACTGCAGACATGAATGATATTAGTGTCAGTTATGTTGAGGAACAGCTAAATCAAACATGACTCCAAGGCCTGATAGGTCCTTGTAAGATTTTGTGCAGAATTTGCAGCCAAGATAGCTCCTACTGCTTTTTTTCAAACAACATCCTAAAAGCCATGGATAAAGGAAATAACACAGATGTAGTATTTATTGACTTCTGGAAAGCAGCTGACTCAGTATCACACCATATCAAGCAAAATTTGTGACTGGATTGAGGATTTCTTGACAGGGAGGACACAGTATGTTATCTTGAATGAGAGTGATCGACAGACGTACAAGTAACTTCAAGTGTGCCCCAGGAAAGTATTCTGGGATTTTTGCTGTTCGTTTTGCAGATTAATTATCTTTGCACAAAATGTTAATTGTTACCTCATACTGTTCCCAGATGATGCAGTTATCTATAATGAAGTACTGTCTGATAAAAGCTACACAAATGTTCAGTTAGAGCTTGATAAGGTTTCAAAGTGGTGCAGAGATTGGTAACAAACTTTAAATGCTCAGAAATGTAATGCTACACACTTAAAAATACCATACTATAAAATTTCCAGACCCAGCATTACGAATGTAATCCCGATATTATTCAGTCCCTAAGTATCAGTCCCATAGGGACAATGAAGACAAAATTAAGACTATTACAGTGTGCACAAAGGCAGTTAAGTAGTCATTCTTCCTGCACTCCATATGTGATTAGAACAGGAAAGAACTCTTAACATGTAGTACCACCATGCTAAGCGCCCTCTGTCAAGCACTTCACTATGGTTTGCAGAGTATGCATATAGATGACAAACGAAATACAGTGTCAAAAATGCAATAAAGTCATGGGATCTGCTAATACAACTGGTATTATCTTTCAAGTCTAACACAAACAATAAAGACACATTAGAACAGTAGAAGTAGTTTCCCTTTTACATCAATGATATAGCAGTACTATACACTACACACACTCTACAAATTAGTTACTGGCCATAGAGATTATACTGGAGATTTCCACCCACTATTAATGAAGGAACTTACACATGCAAAATATCAAAGCAAGAGTAGAGGTCATTAGGTGAGTGCAGAAGAAAACAGCAGAAAAGAAATTTACAATAATTGTGCACACTAAAAATGGACAGTGTTAAAATCAAGGTATACATGTGAAGACCATGATGCTGCAGCTTGTGTCACTCCTCATCTCTAAATATTTCATACAAGCCTGAATTTTTAAGTGTGTAGACCCATAGTATAAAGTCATTAGATGCAAATGTGTTTCTTTTAACAAATAAGCTTTAATCTGTTCAACAATTAGAAGAAAAACAATGACACAGATGGGAATACTGTGTATCCCACACTTTCAGTGTGTGAAAGTATTTAGCACTTAATGACACACAAGTTGTGTTTCTGCAGATTTCCTGTAATAATTGCTGCCCTTTGCATGTAACAGTAGAATTTACCTTTTAATGGGGATAATTTAGTATAAATACTTTGAGAAGTGTTTTTAGTGGATTAAATACACTAACCCCTAAATTAACATACCACTACATCTGATGCACACATTATAAATTCTGGACTGAAAACCTTGTCTGGCCACATGAAGAATACTCTTGAGGTACATATGCCTCCAACCTCAAAAGAGTTGCTCTAAGTTTGTGAGCATCTGCTTCCTTTGTAAAACAATTTAGCTTTCTATTCTGTGGTCTACATTTTTTTTCCCTGTATTTTATACCAACCTGACACAAAAGAAATAAAACTGTTTAGAATACTCATTTCTTGTGTGTGTACCATGTGACAAGCGTAATGAAAATTGTTCAACCCAGTTGTACTTTTTGTACTCCACTGGGATACATCATGTAGGAGATCTACGAGCACACACACACACACACACACACACACACACACACACACACACACACACACACACACACACACACACAGTGGCTGACATTTCAGTTCCAACTGGGTTATTCACAAATCCAACATTTTTGTAAAAGTACAAAAACTATAAAAAATTGTCTGTCTATTACAACACTATAAAGTAAACAATTGAAATAGGATGAATCCTAAGGTCTTCCATGTGATATAAAATACATAATTTCCTGTTTCCAACTCAGATCATTTCATTTTTCTGCAGAATCTCTCTTTATTTGGTGTTGTGAACAATTGTCTTACACATCTTCACAGCCTAATCTCAAACAAGACTCTAGTATAATTTGCAGTGTTCCATTATTTACATCATAGTTCAATTATTTTTGATAACAGTGGGTTTTGTATAGCCACAACCTCGTCATTATTCCATGAAATACACATTTTTGCTATGTTTTTGACAGACTCGGTAGATGGTTGACACAATCTAAGAAACTTAATGCCACGTTAAAACAGCTATGCTTAAAGGATGGAAATATTAATTTAATCAAGACTTGTGAAAACTGCAGATGTCAGCGACTTAATTATGAGGTATAGCCTTGTAAATCTTTTTTGCCAATTAGGGATTCCAATTTAGCAGTGAAAAGTACACAGCATTGTGTGAAATTAAATGGTAACACATTAAGGAAGGAAGAAAGGAATAAAGATTATGCTTCAATGTCCCACCAATGACAACGTCATTAGAGACAGAGCGCAAGTTCAAATAAAAGAAGTACAGGAAAAGAAATTGGTCATGTCCTTTTCCAAGGAACCATGGACAACCATAATGTGGATGGCTTGAGGAAAATTTGAACCACTTTCTTTCCAGATGCAAGCCCAGTGTCTTAACACCTCCACCTCACCTTGTTTGATAACAATACCACTGTATTGTATTGTTGTGTTATCATTCTGTGTGTGTGTGTGTGTGTGTGTGTGTGTGTGTGTGTGTGTGTGCACGCATGCACATGCACATGAGAGAGAGAGAGAGAGAGAGAGAGAGAGAGAGAGAGAGAGAGATCATTTTCCTGAGAAAAAGCTTATCATTATATAAGAAAGAAAGATGTATGGGAGATACTGGATCAAAGAAAAGCCAACCTACCTACACTCTTGGAAAAGCATTCTTACAGAATTCAAAGAATAATGAAGGTTTGAAACAAGGGCTTGTACCCAGTATAACTTCTACTGTTTAACCTTGTATCAACAAAATTCTTAAAATGTGGATGGACAAAATTTATGAATTTACAGTGTGACATTGGTGGCAACTGAGGACCATTTTATTTCTAGATAATAAAAATGGGAAAACATAAAATGAACTGCAGGTCCTAGGCTTAAGCCTGAATTTACTGCAAACAAACACACACCAAAATTTTTCACCTACAAAGCTGAAGTAATTCCATCAGAGGGAGTGACCCTATTGAAAGCAAACCAGACTTTACCTACTGAGGAAATGGCATATCTTATAATAAAAATAATGCTGCAAAGAACAAAATGCACTTATACTGGGAATTACATGGAAGAGTATTAAAGCCACTAAGGAAGAAAGCCCACAGAGAAATAAATGGCCTTGAAACTTAAGTGACCTAATTTTACTGCTTTTCACCTCAAACATTCTTTTCCCCTAATATACAACTCATTTACATGTGAGACAATAGCCAGTGACAGAAGGGCTAATTGTGCCAGACTCTGTTCCATTCAGACCTTTTTCACTGCTGTATCACCTCTACCTTTCTTGCTTGCCTGATCCGATTCCTACAATGAACTATTATTGAGAAATACCTATACTTGGCAAAGTAGTGGTAAGTGCATATCACATTTGACACCAATGTGTACTGTTTACAATAGAGGATCAGTTCAGAGATGATGACTGACTGTATCAGCATAGAATTGCATGCTGTCATAAAGCAGCATCTGTGGGGGCAATGGTTTGTGGACATTCCTGAAATGGACTGACTGGCCAGAGTCTTGACATGACCCAATAATGTAGACATCACTCCAGAACCCTGAATCCAGTATCACTCCCTTCTCTGGATCTGGCTCTCGAGGAATAATGAGCTGCTACTCCAAAGATGTTCAGACAACTCATTGGAAGTGACTCCAACAAAGTTCCAGATGCGATAAAAGCAGATGATGGGCACATCCCATATTAATGACCATTCATAACTGTCCAGATACTTTTTATCAGATACTGTACCGTACATTTCTAGAGAATATGAAATGTAAACTTGTGCAGTCCCTCTTTCTGCTACACCTTCTCTTTTACAATTTAACCCAAGACAACAAAAGCAGGGAAACATCTGGATGGTTCGAATGAACTACGAATGCATGTGCACACTGCACCTACAACATCTGTCTGTCTGACAATGTCATTGAATCATATGCCCAATTAGGATAAATACGATAAGTAATGTGATTACCGTACGCTCTAGTTCATCAGCCTCTTAGTACGAACATGATCCAATACTTCATGTTACTGATCAAGTACCTATCATCACAAAATCACAACATGAGGTCTCATTTATCTGGTACGCATCAATAAAAGAAAAACATTCTCAAGCTACTACTCAATTGCTGCTGTATGCCTATTGAACATGCTACACTGTTCTCTAAGCACAATTAAATCTCCTACTGCTTTTAAGAAAAAGCAGGAGCACTACCTTTTGTCAGTGTTGTAACTTTTCCCTCAAAATATGGCCATATATCAAAATACATGACAATTTCTCTGTCAAACAGTAAAATAAATGTTCACTGCTTCTGCCAATTACAATTCATTATCTTTCCACTTTTCAGTCTATTATATCAGTCTCCTACCCCCCCCCCCCCCCCCCCTCCAATCTCATCTCCACCGTCTATTGCTGCCACATTTGAGCCTAAATTTACATGTTAGCAATTTATTATTATTATTATTAACTATTTCTAAGTGCTGGATACCATATTAGATGTTCATTAGATGTAGAAGAGGTTGCTATGACTAAGCTTTTCAGGACGAATAAATCATTAAAGAAATTTAAAAAAAAAAAAGAAAGAAAAAAAGAAATGCCCATGAACATATGTCCTACTCAGAAATGAATTTTTTCACACCGCAGCAGGGTGTGCGCCTCGATTTGCTGGATTGTACCTGCACGTGAAAGGCAAAGGTCCCACGTTTGAGTCTCAGACTAGTACACAGCTTTAATCTGGCAAGAAGTTTTCTGTCCTACTCTAATTGAGTAGGGTTGAGGGGGAAAATGACTCTTTATGCCTGAGCATACACTCCACTAATCATCTTGCATGTATGAATTGTTTCACATTCTTCTTCAAATACTGGTTTTCTACATTTACCGACGAGGGTTTTGCAAGAATAATGCTAGTATTCTTCTAGAGATGTCCACTCAAGTAGCCTGTTTTGTATTCATATATTCTAACCTATTACAATTCTAGCAGTGTGTGTGTGTGTGTGTGTGTGTGTGTGTGTGTGTGTGTGAGAGTATTTTATATTTCAGTGTCTCTTCTGTCTTCGCAGCTACATGTCTTTGGGGTAAGGAATGCATTTCATATGTTTAAAGCATCAGCAATTGATGGCACACGAAGTAATTTGGCTGGTACCAGGGGCTAGAAACTGGGCAGCTTTGAACTCCTCATTTTCTCACAATGGACCACATTTCATCAATACCTCAAAATACGATGCAAAACGGTGCACTCACAGCCTGTATTAGATCATCGATTTATAGTGGTGAGTATTAGGAAATGTGACACTATAAAGTCTCTAGATAGTGCGCAACAAGAGGTTTTTGATAACAACAGATCCCAAAAACATCACTGAATATATCAAATTTAAATCAGACTCACACCATGTCAGTTTAGACACAACAACAACAAATAAATGATGAAAAGGAGACACACACACACACACACACACACACACACACACACACACACACACACAAAGAACAAAATCTACTCACTTTTCAAGCCATGTCAATTCGAGTAAAATACTCGAGCTTTCAATAGCTATCGTCACCACCATCATAAGCAGTAAAAACCACTCACTGCCTGGCTGGCACGGTTTCTTGGTTACACAGCCACGATTGCAGCCTCTAACACAAATCATAGAGGCCTGTAATGACATAAGTGTGGAAGGTGAGTTGCTGACTCAGCAGTTATGGTCTGCTAGTGGACTGACTATTGTCAGGTGGAGTGAGAGACCAGCAGCACATTTGAAACAGTTGTTGCTGTTTCTTCTAATCTCAGTTGCCTCCTTTATATGCTATGCCCTGATGAAAGTGACATTGCTCTTCGTACGCCAGGTGTGTGTATTGTCCCTTGTGAATGCCGCAGCACCTATACAGGTCAAACTATTCGCACAATAGCAGCGTGTTGTATGAGCAGGAGTGACATATTACACAAAGTGAGCTTGACAAGTTCACCATAGCTGAGCAGTACCTAGAAAATGGACACAAAACACAGTTTGGAAACACTAGAGCCTTGGTTCACACATCAACATGCTGAGATTCTGTTATAAAGAAGGCAAATGAGATTACAATAAACAACAACAATTTTAAGAGAGACCAAGGGTAAACATTTAGTAGCATATGGGGCCATCCACCGGATATCAAAAGAAAGCAAAGATGGATCCTGACACTTGTCAGGAGGTGAAGCAGCAGTTTCGAATGTGGCATTGGCCCTTCGCACCACTTGATGTCACTCAGTCTTCTGGTGGGCCAGATCCGCTAAGCGTTGCCCAACTCGCCTTCTGTGCATGTGTCATTTCAGCCCTCTCTGAGTGGTACCAGAGACTGCAACAGTGCTTATATAAGCAGAAAATTGTACCAGCTCCAGCAGTCAATGAGTTTTCCTCCTGATGGTGATGGCAGAGAGAGTCATCGAAAGCTCGAGTATTTGATCTGAATTGATGCAGCTTCAAAACCGAGAAGATTTTATTCAGACATGTCAGAGCAAAAGATTCTGGACACACACACACACACACACACACACACACACACACACACACACACACACAGATTAATCAGTTTTATTTTTCTTCCAGTTATTCCCATTCCCAATGTTAACTGTATTCACAAGTAAAAGGTACAGGGCTTTCCAATAAGGATAAGCTTCACGTAATGATAATGTTACAAACTCTTATTTAATATTACAAAATGTATTAAAACTGACAGAAAATGCAATACAGTTACATCAGAAAATGAAAACAGAACTGAACAGCCACGAAAACACTGGGGTTAAGCCATAAAGGCAGAAGTGAAGCAATTCGGTGAGGAAAATACATAAACTAGGCAAGACAGATGTTAACAATTTAGTTTTTACCTCCGGAACAACTACTGTCATGGCTACATTTTGCAGTCTGCACTTGGTAATGAACTGTTTACTACCATAACATAAGAAAAATCACGTAAGCAATTAACTATGAGGAAGCTGGTAACATATATGGTACATTAAATATTAATGAAGACAGATCAAGTTCTATCTGATTTATTAATGAAAGCTGATTGTTAATAATTAATTATAAAATGGTAGCATGTAGGAATCTCAGAGATGGAGGCATTGGAAGGAATTAAATGCTGTGTGTGGAGATGTGGGAGGGGGAGATGGAAGGGGGACTGACTAGAGATGAGCCACAGATGGGAAAGCTCGATTTTCTTTACATACAACCAGCAGTATGAGATAAGCCTAACCTGAATGAAAATGAAGATAATTTTCTTTAACTAAGATAAGTCAATTGTCTGACGATTTCACATGTGTATGTCATAAGAATGGAGTCTGCTTTAAAGAGACGCATTACACTACATTTTACATTTATTCTTCATGGCGCCATGTATGTTATCATCAAATGCGCAAAATATGCTAAACATGGAGGGGGGGGGGGAAACTGTTCCCCTTCCCGTAATTTTAATATGCATTACCTTAAACCTGTTGTTGGCACTCCTATTGAGAAAATTGCCAGTAACAAATACCTTTTCCTAACCTTTATTGTTCGTCATGTTTTCAAAACCATGTAATATGTACACTGCTGGCCATTAAAACTGCTATACCAAGAAGAAATGCAGATGATAAACGTGTATTCATTGGACAAATATATTATACTAGAACTGACATGTCATTACATTTTCACTCAACTTGGTTGTATAGATCCTGAGAAATCAGTACCCAGAACAACCACCTCTGGCCGTAATAACGGCCTTGATATGCCTGGGCATTGAGTGAGACAGAGCTTGGATGGCATGTACAGGTACATCTGCCCATGCAGCTTCAACACGATACCACAGTTCATCAAGAGTAGTGACAGGTGTATTGTGACGAGCCAGTTGCTCGGCCACTATTGACCAGATGTTTTCAATTGATGAGAGATCTGGAGAATTTGCTGGCCAGGGCTACAGTCGAACATTTTCTGTATCCAGAAAGACCTGTAAAGGACCTGCAACATGCGGTCGTGCATTATCCTGCTGAAATGTAGGGTTTCGCAGGGATTGAATGAAGGGTGGAGCCACGGGTCGTAACACATCTGAAATGTAATGTCCACTGTTCAAAGTGCCGTCAATGTGAACAAGAGGTGACTGAGACGTGTAACCAATGGCAGCCCATACCATCACGCCGGGTGATACGCCAGTATGGCGATGATGAATTTATGCTTCCAATGTGCGTTCACTGCGATGTCACCAAACACGGATGCGACCATCATGATGCTGTAAACAGAACCTGGATTCATCCGAAAAAATGACGTTTTGCCATTTGTGCACCCAGGTTCGTCCTTGAGTACACCATCGCAGGCGCTTCTGTCTGTGATGCGGTGTCAAGCCGTGGTCTACGAGCTGATAGTCCATGCTGCTGCAAATGTCGTCGAACTTTTCGTGCAGATGGTTGTTGTCTTGGAAACGTCCCCATCTGTTGAATCAGGGATCGAGACGTGGCTGCACGATCCGTTACAGCCATGCGGACAAGATGTCTGTCATCTCGACTGCTAGTGATACGAGGCCGTTGGGATCCAGCACGGCGTTCCGTATTATCCTCCTGAACCCACCGATTCCATATTCTGCCAACAGTCATTGGATCTCTACCACCGCAAGCAGCAATGTCGTGATACAATAAACCGCAGTCGCGATAGGCTACAATCCGACCTTTATAAAAGTCGGAAATGTGATGGTATGCATTTCTCCTCCTTACACGAGGCATCACAACGTTTCACCAGGCAATGCCGGCAACTGCTGTTTGTGTACGAGAAATCGGTTGGAAACTTTCCTCATGTCGGTACATTGTAGGTATCGCCACTGGCGTCAACCTAGTGTGAATGCTCTGAAAAGCTAATGATTTGCATATCACAGCATCTTCTTCCTGACGTTTAAATTTCGCGGCTGTAGCACGTCATCCTTATGGTGTAGAAATTTTAATGGCCAGTAGTGTATGATGACTAGTTTTTGACAACCTACACCTGATAGTGAGCATATGGCCACAGGCGAAATATGAACTACTCATTATGTTGCACCAGAGTTAATCACATTTGAGTGTGTACAGTATTATTCCTAAAAGTAAAGAATACCTGTTAATGTAACTGATGGAAAAACATCCTCTTCACGTTATACATATGCACTCTTTCTCTGGAAACATCAAGAAACCTGTGCAATAGGTTTACAAATACAGAAAACAAAGCCTATGTCAAGAGATGGAGACTAGGGGCATTCAACTGATAAATAGTCACATTATTGTAGACTGTATAATGATTTCATAGCTTGGTGGGTCAACTGAAACAAGGTTCAGTTCACATCCCATTTACAGAATTTATAGTTAGAAAAACATAAAATATAAAAAATTTAAATTTTACATTATTTAGTAAGTGTTTCCAGCCTTCAAGTGGGACACAGCACATGACTTTATTTACCACTTAATATTTCATCCAATCTCAATTCTGTAAGGACAGAAAGTATATCAGGTAAGTAATAAATCTGTCATTTTCTGTCACTTGATGTTACAAGGGTTCTTGGCTCAGGCTCAAGCCAGTTATCCTACATGGTCTGTTCTCTCCTCAAACATTCCCAATGAGGCTGGGGGCTAGTGTAGGAGGAGGCCAATTGAGAACAGACCTCATTTTGTTCTGCAACCAAGTCCAACAAACAGAGGCTGTATGCAATGTGTTGAGCTTGGGCGTGCGTGTGCGTGTGTGCGCATTCTACTTTAGGAGGAGATCTTTTTACTGAAAGCTCAAATGTACCGCATTCTTTTTGTTGAGCTTGTCTGCGATTCAGTGTCTCCTGTACATGATGAGTAGTAATCTTTTTCATATCACTGTTGTTATTCCATCCAGGATTTTCCTTTGTTTGGTTCCTATACTATCACAGACATGTGTACTGGGACTGATCCCACAGGAGACAAATTGATCCTTCAGGATATAGTTGTCACACTGATGGAATCATAATATTATTCAGAATTTGGCTGCACAGCACAGCATCTATCATATAAGCATTCCCAGTCCAAAGTTTATGTTCTGCCTGTCACAACTGGTATTGTCATTGGAAGATGCTAACCAGTAGAGCTAATGTTCACTGTAGAGTTCTCCTTGATGGCTGGACATTCATTTTATAATTTGGGCTCTGGAACCTGGTACCAAACCAAATCCACTGACATGGGAAACAACATAGCACAATTCAACTACACCACATTAAGAAAAGGATTTTTGTGCAAAAGTCAAGGTACACTTCCCGAGTGACTACTATATTTTCCAGTATCTCTATACTGCTTCAGCAATCACTGTGCAGTGTATTCACGAATGCCACATCACTGTCCTGACCTCCCACCTTGTTGACACTGAAAGTGAGATGGTGCACACATCTTTTCTTGAATTGTGCATTGTCACTGGCTATTACAGAACTATGGTGTGCTTGCAGAAGTAACCTGCCTTGCTATACTGTTAGTCTACACATCAGAATACTGCCAATACATGAAGGGCAAGGCCTCATGCGACACAGTGCTTTCTAAGAAAATTATTTCAGACGACAATCTATTTTGGGCAATGTGAGCCTACAAGGAAGCTAAGCAGCACAACCCCTCTAAATGATTTCATGTAGACCTACAAGTGGAAACAAAATATAACTGAAATTTGTCGATTCTCATAACAGTTATTCCAATTGCAACCGATTCATATGGTACTTTCTTACAAATATATTATTATTTTGTTACCCAAACATGTTTCTGCACCTCTATTCCATAATCACTGGGTTTTATTTACTGAAAGAGTGAACATATTTTACATTACAACTGATCTGAAAAATGAGTTAGAGACAATTTTTATTAAACTATATGCTGAGAGTTGTCTTCTGAATTTTCATTAAGGTGTGCCTGTATTTGCTATAGAGCTTGCTAGGGAATGCCTGGCTGGGCAATGAAATATTCATTTTTTGGATTTGCAGCTCCTTTTATATTTTCGTGTTTGCAGTTAATATTATTGCATATAGGTTGACCTTTTATGCAAAACACTCATTTTCCTTGTTCCCAACATATTTCAGCATCTTTGTGCCATCAGCAGTAGTTTTTCTTTATTGAAAAAAGTGGATATATTTTAGGTCATAACTGATCTAACAAAATGAGACAACCCTCAACAAGCAGTTTAATAAAAATTGTCCAACTCATAATGTAATTCCAGACTATACAAAAGACTCTGTGAATTGCATGTAATCTGCACCAAGGAAAATGAAAAGAATAAAATTCACCTTTACATCATTTGGTTTGCAGATGACAAGCTATCAGGCAGAACACCATACAGATGGTCCTGTAAAACCATATAATGTAAAAAGGTAGAAGCAAAAATGAACAAAAACTGTCTTTAGACCTCATTTTGTTAGGTCAGTTAAAACTTTTTTCAATAAACAAAATGACGCTGCAGAGGTGCAGAAACATGTTTGAGCAACAAGAAAAAATTGAGTTTTGCATAAAAGGAGGAACCTATATCCAATAGTTTTAACACAAGTACAGAAAAAAATACAAACAATTCAAATCCAAAAGATGAATTGTTTTTGCTGTTTTTCATTGTGGCTTGCCTGGACACCGTTAAACATTCTTGTATTCTGCACTGAGCTTTATCCTCTCCTGTACCCAAAATTTTGTAATTTCCTTTGAATGCATCTGTTGGTAATCCTTTGTTCCCTGGGTACTGCATCTTGTTTATGGTTTCTTGTTTTCATTTAATATATTTGTCACTATCTTTCAGAAGAAGATATTCTCTGTTGGACCCACCTTTCAGGTTGATTGCTAATGTGCGAGTCTGCTTTGGTGCTTGTAAACCAGGACATCGTGATTTTAAGTTTTTGTTATTATTATTATTAAAAAACTACATGAAAATACCATGATGAGTTCTGAGATTGTGAGTAATTATTCTTTCTAGATTCTCCAGAGGGCGGAAGTGCTGTATCATAATCCACACTGGAGGGCTAATGGTAGAAGATGCTACAACTAAATTTCCAAGTTATTACCAGTTCACCATCCCTGTCACTATAAATGACCCTCTTCTATCCAATAAAGTCTTAAATCTTAACAACAGTTAAAGAAAACTTGATTGCCACAGTAAGTCAAACAATAATTTGAGAATCAAAATGACTGTCCTCAGAACTGTAAGTACGAAAATCTGTATACTGTATGCTGCAGCAGTTCAAGGAGGAATTTCTCCATCACTTAAAGTGGTCTGTTGCACCGTGTACTAGTGGTGTAGAGGTATGCAATACAGTGTTAGAGGTCTGTTGCTTTGTAACTTTTTTTAGATTTAATTTTATCTGGAAACTGAAAGTACATACGTACAAGGCAAAAATCTTAAGAAAATTCAATCTGACATGCCAAAAACAGCAGTTCTGGTGAAAAATATTTTCTCTGTGGAGCTCTTGATGGTTCTCCTCTGAACATCTCTTACTCCAGAGAATTTCCCCTCCACAAATTGGGTGTCAGCTGCTACCCATTATTGACATTGCCTACTGTCTACAATGTCTGCAACTGCTCATCATTTTGGCAAGCAGAAATGGCTGTATTAATGTTGTATGATTTCCTCTGTGCAGAATGTCTATGATGAATATATTCAACAAGATCTTATTAGAAACTGCCTATTTTTCCATACTTATTTTTTCTACTCTTCATTTTCTTCTGCTACATGATACAAATGGCGTAAAAACTGGCCACTACGCTTCCTTATCTTTCATTTTTCCTTGCCTCTTTACTTCTGCCATATTGGTATGAACACATTTTTAATTATTTCTTCAACATTTACTATCATTACATGAATAGTCTGTCAATAACAGCATATTTTTGTAAAAGCATCTCTAAAACAAGAAACCACATCTCAGTCATTTATATTCCTTAACTATCCACAAGCTATATTTCATTCAAGCAGAGCCAGTCCAAGAACATTTTATCAAACAAGTGACTATCATTTGCCATCTGCTCTCCCCCAATCCCCTCACCTCCTGCTCCTCCACCTCCCCCTCAGCCTCCTTTTCCCCTGTACACCTTCACCCGTGTCAGTTTTTGCTACTAACTGCAATAGACACTGGAAACAATCTTGCACTTAGGCACCACTGGCACACCTCTCAGCTTGGTGCCTCAAGCAGCTGCTACTAATTGTGATACGTTGTGTGTAGAAATCTTACAGTAGTGGCACCTCTAGTGACCCTCTTAACTCTGCACCCCAAGTGGCAGCTTGTGTCAACAAACTGCGGTCATATTCCTTAGCACTGAAGTTAGACCTTGAACACTTAGAGACTACCGGTGTTTGACCAACAGCAAGAGATGATGTACTACGCTTAATGGCGTGTCATCCACCCTGATACCACCCACTCCGACCAGAGGGCCCTCCTCACGGGCGCTATCCAGTCGCAGCAAAGGCCACCTGGCAGGATGGCCATTTCCGGGAGTCCCAATGCCCCTGGGTGACGGGCATCTACTTATTGGCATATGTGGGGAGTTAACGGTGTAGGCGTCAGCAGAGCGATCCCTGTGTGGTCAGGGCTACAACCAACAGGGTACATGGTGGCCCCACCACAATAGACTGGCTACTGAGCTGGATATCAAGGACAAACGAGCTATGGAGTCCAGAGAACAATACATCACAGAGGATGGAGGAAAATGCATCGAGGAGGGTGACGTCACCCAACAGCTAAAGAATGAGTGGACGTGCAGATCCATGTCGACGAAGGATGCGAGAGGTCTCGGTGCTGGATGGACACTATGCACCATGTAAGGCGCCCTTCCCCAATTGGCTCGCTCTTCAGGAAAATTTGGAAAAACTGAGGTCAAACCCTACAGGGGACCATCATCATATAAAGCCCGAAATGTGTAGGACTCCATTTAGTTGGCTCCTATGACACGCAAGAATACCTCGAGTGTATTCTAACCCCCACACCTGCAGGGAGGGAAAGAGGGTGGGGGGCACATATGATGTAACATCTGATGAAGAGAAACTGTGAAATTAAGAGCAAAGGGATTATGGGAAATTTTATGAGAATTACATTAGGGCAATCTCCAAGTCATCTCAAAAAGATGCAAGTAATTTAAGTGATGATGAAAGTTTACACACTTTTTGTTTCAAATTTCACAGAAACAATTTTAATCTGAACCGATGATTCAATAGGATATAAAAACTCTATGTTGTTTAACTAATTTAAGTAGATAAACTTTGAAAAAGTATTTTTAGTTTTTGCTTCTAGCTAACAAATGCAGTAAGGCAAATTACATTATTATGTCAACTATTTAAATGCTGGGATTACTACTGCACTTCGAGTTTGCTATTTAGATGATGCTACAAATCACAAAAATTTTACTTTTCAAATCTGGAACATACCTAATAGAAAGCCTTCTCATTTATGTAACCTATGTTGACACACATGCTTAATTACCTGTTCCAGTTTGCCTTTGATGGATGGCACAAAGGGACTCTGCTCAAATAATCAATGAATGAACTATGTCCCGTGTTTATGGTCTTTGGTAATGTTGCTTTTTTAAACCCCTACTGCATTAATTCCTCAAAGTATATGAATTAATTTAAATGCTTTAAATCTGAAAGACCAAAGATGTATCACATTTTCTGCCCTTGTAATGCCTATGTTGGGGCTGCTAACAGGAGAAAGAAGAAGGGCAATTCAGTAAGTACCTCACACATGGCGCAGTCACATTAATGTGACCACCACCTATGTTTTACATCAACATGAAATAACACATCACATGGCAGCATTAGCAGAGGAGGGTACATAAGGCAGAACACAGTTCAGTCAGTGTCGTAAAGCAGAAACAGAGTCATTTATCTGAAATTCAAAATGGCGTGATCATAGGCTTTCGGGCCAAGAGTGGAAGCTTTTCTGAAACAGCTAAGTTCATATACTGTTTGGGTGCCACCATGGTTAAAGTACACCATGAATGGCGAAACGTGCTATCCAAAACCGGCATCAAGGCAACTTTCATGCACCACAGGCCATAGATGACAGGAGTGAATGATGGCTGCAGAGATGTGTATGGGCGAAGAAATGTGCAACTGTAAAGCAACCAACTGCCCAGATGCACCAATGGGCTACCCAACAGTGTCTCCTCAACAACTGTTGAGGAAACATTGCTGCATATGGAACACCGCAGGAGGTGCCTGTTTCATGCAGCCATGCTGACTGCTGTTCAAACTAGAAATCCACTGAGTGGTGTCAGGTGGCCTTTTCAGATGAAATGGATTTTATGTTCCACTGGATAGAGGTCTGTTGGCATGTATGGTGTGAAGCAACTGAAAGAAAACTTTCTCAGGAGAATTTTAGCACTGTACCAGTGTGAATTACAATACATCCCTGACAAAGTTGCAATAATTCAGTTCCTGTACCTGGCACACCCATATTGATTCGCAATTTCAGAATCGGGAAACATTTTGCGAAGCAAAGGCCCAGCATGGTCGGCACAGTTTATAGTCAAGTTATGCTCTACAATAAATGAAGTAAATAAAGCCTCAGCATTTGTCACAGAATCTACATTTTGGGGTTTACACGAGAAGTTAATTTCTGGTTCCGTTCTACACAATGAACACACTCCTTGTGTTGTATAGTTTGCACACGTTTAACGCATTTCGTGCCATGAGCCACTGAAAAGTCACATCTACATACACTACAAAATGCGTAAGTTTGTCCCTTCCTCAATTCACTTAAACATGGAAACTCTTCCTTACATACATTTCTGAACACTGCATCATATTTCTTCATCATCCTGCACAAAAAATAATCAACACCTCCATGATACACAGCCAACAACTACTATAGAGTACAAAAATCACGCAGCAGAACTGAGAACACAATGGTCCCATGTTCTAGACAATGGTCATGTAGCAATGATGCCAACCCTGGTGCACTGTTTCTCCCTATATTGCACTTCAAGTTCCCCTAAATAATTTGTCACACTGTCGGGTAAGCGAATGGAGGGGTGAGGCGGTAAAAGGGAGTCAACAATGATATTTTCGAGTGGAGGGGCAAGGAGGGGAGGGTAGTAACCCTAAATATTCCCCCCCCCCCCCCCCCCCCCGAAACATTTATCCCTCTAATTTTCCCCAGGCAACTTAATTCCCCCTAAATTTAGGAGAAAATTCCCCAACTTAGCAACACTTCCTTGTAAAAAGAACAACACTAATCACTTCGCTTGGAACGACTATTGACTACTCCTTGTTCACAATAACTTTTCGATTGCACTGATGCTACCGTAAGTGGAGGAAATTAGCACTGGGTGAAAGATATTCATTTGTCTCCGAACGCTGCCAACGATAAGTTCCTTACTTCCTTGTAGGTACGAAGTGTGAGTTACGCCTACTGCCGCTCCCGACAGCCACTGCACGAATCTTCCAAGTTAACGTAGACAAGTAGCATCCATACACTGTCATCCACCAATATATCAAAGGGGCAGGATTTTCAGATGGTAAGGAAAGTATTGAAACTGCTCTGAAAATTGGGAGTTCGGTCTTCATGGTTGGGAGATCAGGAGGAAGAAGGAAAAATCGTGAGTCTCCTGCTTAAAT
This sequence comes from Schistocerca serialis cubense, assembly GCF_023864345.2. Taxonomy (NCBI): domain Eukaryota; kingdom Metazoa; phylum Arthropoda; class Insecta; order Orthoptera; family Acrididae; genus Schistocerca; species Schistocerca serialis. The sequence continues at coordinate 479,397,997 of NC_064639.1, read as the reverse complement.
CAGGGGAGTTGGCATGTCTGCCTTTGGGATGACATCCAGCCCAGAAGCACTTTGTTTTCTACTCGCACAATGACATCTACCAGCAGAACAATGCAATGTGTCGCACAGCTCTCAGTGTACGTGCGTGGTTTGAAGAGCACCAGAATGAGTTTACCATAATCCCCTGGCCACCAAACTCCCCGGATTTAAACACAATTGACAATCTGTGGGATCATCTCAATCTTTCTATTTCTTTGTCAACTTTCTACAGTTTTACTTGCTTTCTTTCTTCTCTTCCTCCAAACAGATACAGTGAAAACACCAATACTTTTCCAGGCACCATTTCAGTCAATAATTTACCATTCGTTCTCTCTTCACAAGTCTTATCACGCTTCAGTGCAGGTCCAAAACACTGTATGTGTTTACTTCCATGCGGCAATTTTTTTATGTATAGTTAACATCAAATATAAAATCTGTCATAGTAAAAACAACGCTCATTGTTTAACACTTCTTACTGAAAATACTAATACATTATTTAATAATATCAAAGACAGATTACACATTAAACAGTGAACATTAGGGTAACTATGATTTTAATTGCATATCTTGAAGTTTCCCTGGCAAATTGAATATTCCATCATCTTTGAGGCATGCATCTGGAATATTATTAACCTCTATTAACAATATCCTTGATGCACACAAGAAAGATGATGAAATATATAAATGTATCAGAGTTTTGTCTTTTCTGTCGCACATGTGCAAGAGAACATTAAAACACTCAGTTACATTAATGCAATAGAGTGTGACGGCTCTGTGACGTATGTTTCAGTGGGGATGTTGAAACTGCATTTGAAACCCTATGGGTATCAAGAATTTACGAGTAGGTACAGTAATGAACAAGGCATGCTGCAACACAACGTGTGATAAGATGAGAATTTGGGTTAGAAGTAAACCATGACCAGATGGCCAAGATGGTTAATGCATGTGTTCTAGAGAAGCAGCACAGATTTTCAGCTTTCACCATTGCAATTCTGCAATGCCCTGTGTGGCTGCAAGTTATGATTTTCCACCTATCCAATTCCCTTTCTTCCTCCTTCCTCTGTTTCAGAAAATGACTGAATATGATTTTCATTAAAATTAAAATTTAGTCTTTTCATACATATTTAGTCACAAAACACAGTTCCTGATTGTGTTTCATGTGTCAAACAAAATCATTATGTTCTCTTACTGTTCATCAACTATACATGCAAACCTCTGGAGATTAGCTGTTTGATGAGCTCTTCTTCTGGCCAGTTTATTATTTCATAGGATTCTGACACTTTACTGCTTACAAATCACTACTAAATCAAGAAATTTAAAGACAATGTCAAAACAAAGTTGTACATGAAACTTTCTGAACCTTACATATCATCAGATTCGAACTACTTCATCTGAACTTTGTATTTTTCGACACATGCTCACTTGTTAGTGTAAACATACTTTTTTAAAAGCCTTGAAAATTTGGGGGAAGGAAAAACTGAGAAGTTAAGTGTGAGATTCAATACAGCCACATCTAAATTTATATTTTAATTAAGTTAACTGACAACACAAATAACAGAGACGTTTGAATCTCAATTACTAATGTAATCACTGTTACAGTGTGAGATCATCATGCAAGTTATGTTACTGAACAAAAACTCATGCAGTATTAGAACAAAACTAAAAAGAAAGAAATAATACAAAATAATAACCATGGGCTGGTGTTGATCTCAGATGAGATGCCCTCTGAATGGAGCTGTGCAAGAACCATGAAGGTGCTGTCAACCAGCGGGGACCTTCAACATGGTAGATACAATACATTAACAGAATGGGATGGAAGCCAAGTCTAAGAAAAATCAATAGGCCACAAACCTAAGTGAAGCTAATAAATAAATCTGACAGTAATTAACAGCCCATGTTCCAAAGCAGATAGGCACAGATGTACGAGGTGTATTCAAAAAGTATTGGGAATTCTGTAATTTTGCACGTTTTATTAGTACAATTCAGGTGATGTTTCTTTGTTGTGTTGGTAAACATGCCTGAAACGTATCTGTGGCAAGTATTGATTTGTTTCAAAAACAGATCGAGAATTTGCATTAAATTTTGCTAGAAAAATGGGATAAAATGTAACAAAGTTTTAGAAATGTTGACTATTGCTATTTTTGAGACCACTATGAGTAAAACAGGGGTTTACAAATGGTATAAGTTTTTTCAAAATGACTGTGAAGAAATTGAAGATGATGAAAGTTCTGGATCAACTAACAATGACAATATGGAAAAAGTGAAAGAAATGGTGGAAATACAGAGAAGTTGCTGATGATGCTGGCACATTAACTGGCTCAGACCATGATACATTTTCAGATGTTTTGGGTATGAAACATGTGACAGCAAAATTTGTGCCAACGGTGTCAAATTTCAAACAAAAACAGTGGCGAATGGGAGCTGCTCATGAATTGTTAAATGAAGTCAACAACGACGCAGAACTGCTAGAGTATGTCACAACAGGTAACGAAACATGGGTGTACGGATATGAACTGAAACTAAGGCTCAATTATCCCAGTGGAGGCAATCTGGATGACCAGGACAAAAAAAAGCTAGACAAGTGCAGTCATGTCACAGTTTTGCTCATATTTTCTTCGGTTTTTCATGGCATAGTGCATCATGAGTTCCTGCCAAAGATCAAACGAGCAATAAAGAGTATGACCTACTATAGTTCAATTCTTTTATCTTGGCGGTTCACGCATGCCCGGCCAGACGCGGGAGATTGCTGTGTTACCAGTTTTATGCGCCAAGAGAAGCAGCGCCATAGTATAGTTCGCAAACTTACGTCTACAGAAATGTGCTCCCCGCATTCCGCGATGTGCGCGATTTTGTCATCATTACACTGCTCGCCTGAGCAGACACATGGTGTTTCGACTGCTTTGACACACTTTAACATTCGATTTCACAAAAACTATTTGGCCCAAAAATTTGATTTTTACACATCCTCTTGACTGATACCTCCCCCCCATAAATGACTTAATTTTGTTTCGAAGTTCAATGCAGGTATTGTGTGGTGTTAGATGTAGTAAACCATTGCACGAAATTTTGAAGAGTTTGCAGAGGCGAAAGTCCATAGCGTAAAGTTGCCACTATAAATTTCAAAAAATTACATTCAAACGAATAAAACTAATAAAGTAAGACACTTCGATATTGTTTTTAAATAAAGAAAATATTAAGCACTGAATAAGGTTTGAACACGGAACCCTTTCGCATAGCAGCCATACGCTTTAACCATTGTGTTAACAAAGCTCATCATTCAATATGTCTCCCGGAGGACTTCAAAATATCACGCAAAATACCGACAAACATTGTTGGTATGACTATGAATTACTCGTGCTTCGTCAAAGTACAATACGAAATAAACAATTACCGCTGTTCTTTATTGCGAAAAAGCGGTTAGTGAGAATGATACAAACACCTTTCCTTGCTATCGCCTGAATTAGGAGGCTTATTGCTTGTTTAATTAATAGAATATGAAGCAATTGGAATGAAGAATGCTTTTTCCAAACTTTCTATAAAAGAAAGTCTGCTTTAAAAACATTGCTTTTGTTCAATCACTTCATTTATGACTGAACATTTCTACAACTGAAGACACTTGTCCGTGCTCTGCACTGCAGTCTAGCTCCGGCAACGTCGTTCTCTGTTCATTGGCTGACTGTGTTTTGTGATGTCAGATGCGCAGAACGAACCTAAACTCGGCCGCCGTCATAAATGACATGCACTTTAGTTCAAAACAAAAGGGAGGGGGGGCACCTGTATTTGTGGTTGAAACAATTCATGGCTTATGCATCACAATAAGGCACCTACTTACATTTCATTGCTTGTTTATGAATTTTTAGTGAAAAACAAGATTGTAATATGCCCAGCCTCCATATTTGCCACAATAACTTTTCTCTACTTCCAAAAATAAAAAGAATCTTTAAGGACTGTCGTTTTACAAGGTCACGTGAGATTAAAAGTGTACTGCTGAAAGAGCTAAGTGCTGTCCCAAAGATCGAGTTCCAGAAGTGTTTCAGGTATGGGAAGAAGTGCTAAAATATGTGGCTAATATCTATTTGGGACTACCTTGAAAGTGATAACATTAATGTACACAAATAAATAAAATTATCTCCAAAAAACGAAAATTCCTCATACTTTTTGACCACACCTCATTCATCCACAAATGATAAAAATGCTTAAAAAAATATACATGTTAAGAAGGTAACATTTTTTATCTTATGTGAAAAAGATAATAGAGAAACAAGAAACATTCAAGATGTCCATATAGCTCCTTGAGAGAGTGAAAAAAAGTTCTGTGCATTATTCTATGACTATATACATTCACTGCATTACAGCAATGTAATCTAAACAAACTATTATCATCGCGTCTCAGGCTCATATCAAAATTCACACAATTGTCTTCACAGTAGGAACAGAGCTGCTATTAAATTCTCAATGTCCTGTTCTTATAACAACTTCTAGTAAGTGATCTATGAAGTAGTCCATAAAGGCAGCTTTAATGGTTCACAATGTAATTATTTTTGCATAAAATATATACAAATAATAATCATCATTGAAAAATAAGTATAACCAAACAACATTAAAAGGCAGCTTCAGCAGAAAAGGTATAAAAGGTACAAAGAACTATTTCAAAAATAAACATCTCACCCAGGTTTTAACAGTAAGCAAGTTCAGGAGAACCTGCTGCAGGCATTTCATGAACAAACAATATTTACAAAGCATATAAGGAACTGATAGTGATTCACTTAAAGAAAAGGAAGAATAGGAATAAATTTTAATTGATGCTTTAAGTGATACAGTGGTAGCAAGAAACAAAGGGGTCCGGTAGGTGTTATGGACTAATTCAGATCTGATAAAAGCTAAAAATGACAAATCAGCTGGTGGGGTTATGTTGTTAACAATGTTTCTGAAATAGCATGGATAGCAGAAACAGTATTTTAAGCAACACTGGTTGAGTTTAGTGGGAAAAAAGTGATTGCATCGAAGTTTTGCAGTTCTGTTAGTTCAATAGCACTAGTACTGTCTTAGTACAGGAAGTAAGCATTTTCTCTCAACCTGGAAAACTGCTGACTACATCAATAAATAAGATGTGAGCAGACCAACAGTTTAACTTGTGTATTCAAACCATGGTGCCATTTAGCTGTTCATATGTTTTGGGAGATGTGAAAGTTATAACTTCCAATCAAGTTGCAGAACTCACATCTTCAAGTCAAGGTGTGTAAGAAAAATATCACTGAGCAGTAAAATTAATAAGAAGGCTGCATCTGAGAAAAACAGGGGGAAAATGATAATCTTCAGTAAATGGATATAACCAGACATTTTAATATCACCAACTGAATATTTGCAACTACTACTCAGCTCCAAAAACATGTTGCTAGTTCAACAGATAAATATTAATCACTTAAACAGTTCATCCATGATTCAACATCAGTTTACTGATTACTTTCCATTTAAAACTTTCCATAAAAACAACAAACGCAATGAGAGATTTTTTTGGACTTTAACCTGTGATTGGCAAGAGTACAATGTTCACAGTAGAGCATTACATTTGTGTGACCAGCTGAGTGAGTTGCAATCGTTCCCCCTCACTCGTTATCCATGTGGTTCAATCTACTTGCTTCCCAAACAGGGAAGCTGTCGGTGAGTGTGACCTAATAGGCAGCTCTTTCCGTACGGTTAAGGAAATATAACTAGTACTGTCTTAGTACAGGAAGTAAGCATTTTCTCTCAACCTTGAAAACTGCTGACTACATCAATAAATAAGATGTGAGCAGACCAACAGTTTAACTTGTGTATTCAAACCATGGTGCCATTTAGCTGTTCATATGTTTTGGGAGATGTGAAAGTTATAACTTCCAATCAACTATCTCAAAATGTAGCATGAGGCCTAAGAAAAAGCATCAAGCCTGCACACACTGCACCACCATGGCCTTTGCACACATGTGATTTGCACATGGCTACGTGAGCCACATAAACACCTATCATTAGGCAAGATAGTGTCGGTCAAACTTCTTCCAAGTTGTGCAAAGTTTACTTGCCCTCTCTCTTGCACAACAGTCGAGTTAACGGCACATGGTACTACTGTCTTCAGCAAGTTGGGCAGAGGAATTGGTTGCTTATTTCTCCCAACAAGAACAGACTCAAAAAATAAATGAGAATTGGCTTCTCAAAATATGAACACTATATAGATTACTTGAAACAAAAAATTCTCAAAATGTCACAAATAAAAGAGAGGATCTGGGAGAGAAAATCTGCTGGTAAGAAAGACAGGAGTCAACACAAGGGACGAACAGAGAGAGAGAGAGAGAGAGAGAGAGAGAGAGAGAGAGAGAGAGTTAGTTTTTTGGGTGGGCAGGGGTTAAATCAGAATAAAGAGCTTTATGTTCAAAGATGGTAAGTGATGCAGCAGCATAAAAGAAGTTACTAAAGTTTAAAGATTCATGATAATGAGTAAAAATATGCACATCTTTTAATGGCAGTTTACAGAATAATTTTCAGACATTTAAATTTTATTCGCAGTCATCCAACAGACTATTTCAATGCTGGAAAGTCTTGGGTAAAATACAAATAACTGGAGAACCATCCACGATATAGCTGAGATACTGAGCAGTTGACAGGCACATCAAGAAGACTGAAATTGTTGCTAGGCTCTTTTGATAATCTCCTGCTTTGGAACTATACACTAAAACACTCACACACTATACAGCAAGTTGTTATTGCCATTACTCCTTCCATTATTTACATTTTTCCCCTTCATTTATTCCATCATTCAAATAACACTGATTACGTCATGCCTCCTCCCCCCCCCCCCCCCCTCTCTCTCTCTCTCTCTCTCTCTCTCTCTCTCTCTCTCTCTCTCTCTCTCTCTCTCCTCCCCCCCCCCCCCCCGCTCACCCCACCCCCCCCCCACACACACAAAACAAACAAAAAATTTCATTCTTTATCTACATTTCAATGTGCTCTTACTTCAAGGACTCCTATTCTATTTCTCACTTATTTTCTCTTAGCTCTGAAAAGGCATCCTATACACGACACTGCTCCTGTTTCTGTTGCTCATGGGTACGAAGTATGATTATGCTACCTGTGCAGAATATGTAAAGTGTTTCCTCTGTAGCACTTATGGCTACTACGATTCAGTTCTATGAAATACAAAATGTGAGTTATAAAAATGTCTTTTTTTGAGTTTAGTAATTTTATAATGAAACCTCTTTTTAAGCTATCTCTGGGGAGCGAAATATTTTTTCCTTAAATGAGGATCTTCCTTAAACAGGGGTTTTGGCTTCAATATGACCCACAATCAGAATTTGAAGGTTTTTAAGCTATATCAGTATAGGACTCTAATCACAAACATACAACTTAGCACTAGCAAATGATGCATTAGTGTCATATATTATTTATTAATTCAACATGCATTTATTTTAAAGTCATGTGTAAAGTCACGAACTGGTGTCCGTAATTAAAGGCAGAATCCATAATGAGGAAGAAATTACTTGCATTCAGAAGGTTTTTATTCAATTAATGGCATAGATCAATATGATTACATGAAAAAAATCCTTAACCATTACCCTTTATTACTTGAATAAAGAAATGGGAAGGCATACTTTGCTTTTTTTTCTGCCAGAATAACATACCGAGAAGAGTTGTTATTCTGTTGGTTGATATTAGCTAGAACAAACATTCTACACAAATGCAAAGCATAGTGCAGCTGAATCCTCCATACCACCACCACCACCAACTCCCTCCCATCCTCTTTCCACCTTCTACCAGCTGTGCTTGGTTCTCTATAAAAGCATCACACAGTCACATCCACCTGATGTGCAAAACTCAAGAGTATCATCACAACAACATCCTTAAATGTCATGCTTTCTGGAATATATGTGACAACACTTAGGGAAATCACCCTCATCTTACACAGCAACTGATACAGATCCACAGCCAGCACAGTACAGCATTCCATGGAGTGGCAAACAAGTGCATAGCCTGTAAAATATTTATTCTCATTACATCCTTTCTTTCAAGGAATGAAACTGACTTTTGTACAACAGTCATTCTGTATTTAGCTCTTACAGAATGAATTACGTCAAGGTCTATAAGTTGCAGGTAACCTGTACAGCTAGTGAGAAGAGGTAGAGCTTAGACTGCCATGCCTTCCAGATGCCAAGCACGCCGAACCGATGTTTGAGCAGTCTCTTCTGCTTCAATGAGGCAGCAAGTTGGGCAGAAGAATTGGTTGCTTATTTCTCCCAACAGCTCGGCAGCTTGTCACACGCAATGCCACATGGCTCGCATCGTCAACTGCTGCATTTCACTTCACTGGAGTACGTGCAGACAGCAGGATTTTGCACGCAGGTACAGTGTCCAGTTAACGAGAAAGGTGCTATTGCTGCTTCTGCACTGACTTCCTGAGCCACGTCTCCTAGAGGGGCTTTCCTGGACCGCAGCTCTAAAAAGTTTGACCCCCTGCACATCCAAACATTGTGCAACTCGCTGGATCGTACAGTTCTGGACTCTTTAACACAGCTGCATCCACAGATACAAGAGCAGCATGAAAACATGCTATCAGTTCTTCCACGTGTCAACAGAGTAGAATACGTGAGCTCCTTATTTTTGTAAACCATCAAAGAATTATGAAAAAAATTTATACCTTGTTTGCAGAAACAGTAGGTGTTCTTGATATTCTTTTCCATGTGGGCCAAAAGTGCTAAAGCATAATATTATTGCTCCATGCTGTTCTTGTATTATGTAGGGCTGCCAACATAATGTAGTGTCTTTATCATATATATAGTACACTACTAGTACTTTGTGACTGAAGGTACCATGTACTGGGAGTTTTATCTGAACCTCAAAACGTCCTTAATGAAAATAATGATAACAAGGGCCATGAAGTGATGGAATAGATCATGATTATTGGATATAATGTCTGCCTATTCTGCAAAACACTTTTTCATGTGACTCAAACATGATTCAGCTGCGACTGGCGATTTTTCTGTAAATCTTACACACACATCTATTTTTCTCAAAGGCTTTAGGCCTTTATGGTTCTCAATGCCTCAATTCTTTTCCTACTTTAACTTCCTATTGAAACCTATCCTGTTGGTGACGAGTCTCCCTTAGTTATGGGAAAGTTGAAGAAGGGGAGGGAGAGAGGTACAACTCTGTAAGTTCTATCTAACAGAACTTTTTGTAATTTAGTAGGCAGCCTATACTTCAGATTTACTTTTTCCCATAATCTTGTGTCAAAAGTTTACGTGCAGCCTATATATGTGCACATACAGTACAATGAGGTGCTAACTGAAAGGAATGACATATTTAGAAGACTGAAGTATATGTGAAAACCTATACAAGGACAATGGAGGTATGAAAGACAATCAAGAGACATTACAACATGGCATGGAATCCAAAGTTACAGGGGAGATTAGATGGATCCCAAAAGAAATAGCTGGAAGAAGAGTTCCAGTATTTGAGGGTCTCCAAACTGCGCTATTAAAAAATGCAGGAATTTAAGCAACTGAATTAGTAAAGGAACTGTTCCACAAAATTTGCTCTAGGTGTATCCGGTCAATCATTTACATACCAGTCTTCAAGAAAGGGAATCCAAATAAGTAGAAATTGCAGAACAATAGTGTCAATACCAGATGCTGGTAAGATTTATAGAATCATCCACAATAAATTAAATCCATAGATGGACAGGGAACAAGCAGGGTTCAGAGAGGTTAGAGGCACCAGGGACCAAATAGCAAATGAAAGATGGATCACAGAAAACACCATAGAATGTCGACACCTTCTTGTTGTGTGTGCCACGGGCTACAGTAAATAATGTGGGCAGTACTAGACCTTACAGGAATGCCAGATCACCTTAAACAACTAATCAGAAATCTGTACAAAAACCAAATAGTAACAATAAAACTACAGCAAGAATATGTTGTTGTTGTGGTCTTAACTCCAAAGACTGGTTTGATGCATCTCTCCACACTATTCTATCCCATGATAGGCTCTTTCTCTCTGAATAACTTCTTCAACATACATCCGTCTGAATCTGCTAACTATATTCTTCTATTGATCTCCCTCTACAATCTTTAACTCTCTCCCCCCCCCCCCCCCCCCCAAAAAAAAAAAAAAACACACACACACACACACACACACATACACACACACACACACACACACACACTTTCCTCCACCACTACACTATTCAACACTTGAGGTCTCAGAAAGTGTTCTATTAAACGATCCCGTCTTTTAGTCAAGTTGTACCACAAATTTATTTTCTCTGCAGTTCCATTCAGTACATCTCGATTAGTTATGCGACCTACCCATCAAATCTTCAGTATTCTCCTCTAGCACCAGATTTCAAAAGCTTCTGTTCTCTTCTCATATAAACTGTTTATCACCCATGTTTCACTTCCATACTATACACACAATACAAAAACCCTTCAGAAAAACTTCTCAACAATTGATGTTAATAGATTCTTCTTCAGAAAGATTCTTGCCATTGCCAGTCTACATTCTATATTCTCTCTAATTCAGCCATCATCAGTTATTTTGCTGGCCCAAATGGCAAAACTTATCTCCTACTTTCAAGTGTATTTCCTCATCTAATTCCCTCGGTATCAACTACATTCCATTATCCTTCTTTTTGCTTTTGTTGATGTTCATCTTATACCCTCCTTTCAAGGCACCACACAGTCTGTTCAACTAGGCACCACACATTCCGTTTCACTGCTCTTCCAAGTCTTTTGCTGTTTCAGAGAGAATTACAAATGTCACTGGAAAACCTCAAGGTTTTCACTCTTCTCCTTGAGCTTTAATTCCTACTCCAGATTTTTCTCTGGTTTCCCCTACTGCTTGCTCAGTGTATGTATTAAGTACCATCTGGGATAGGCAACAACCCTGCCTCACTCCCTTCTTAACTTCTGCTTGCTTTTCATGTCCCTTGATTGCTACAGGTGCTGTCTGGTTTCTGTACTAGTAGTAAACAGCATTTTGCTCCCTTTATTTTATGCCTGCAATCTTCAGAATTTCAATGGGAGTATTCCTATCAACATTGTGAAAAGCTTTCTTTAAGTCTACAAATGCTATAAACATAGGTTTATCTTTCCTTAATCTATCTTCTGGCTCTGAGCACTATGGGACTTAACATCTATGGTCATCAGTCCACCAGAACTTAGAACTACCTAAACCTAACTAACCTAAGGACATCACACAACACCCAGTCATCACGAGGTAGAGAAAATCCCTGACCCCGCCGGGAATCGAACCCGGGAACCCGGGCGCGGGAAGCGAGAACGCTACCGCACGACCACAAGCTGCGGACTTAATCTATCTTCTAAGAGAAGTCGTAGAGTGGTCAGTGTTGCCTTGTGTGTTCCTACATTTATCCGGAACCCAAACTGATCTTCCCCAAGGATGCTTCTACCAGCTTTTCCATTCTTCTGCAATGAATTCGTGTTAGTATTTTACAACCATGACTTATAAATTGATAGTTCAATAATATTCACAATTGTCAACAACTGCTATTTTGGAATCTGAATTATCACAGTCATTTTGATGTCTGAGGGTATTTGCCTTATCTCATACATCCTGCACACCACATGGAATAATTTTGTCATGGGTGGCTATCCCAAGTCTATCAGTAGTCCCAAGGGAGTGTCATCTACTCCACGGACCTTGTTTCAACTTAGGTTTTACGGTGCTCTGCCAAATTATTCTCAAAGTATCACGTCTCCCAACTCTCCCCTTTCTATAATACAGTCTTCAAGTTCATTTCCCTTGTATAAATCCTTTATATATTCCTCCCACCTTCAGCTTTCTCTTCTTTGCTTAGGTCTGGTTTTCAACCCGAGATATTTTTATTCCTACAGCTGCTTTTCTTTCCTCCAAAGGCCTCCTTAATTTCCTGTAAAGCTTTTGACAATGTTGACTGGAATACTCTCTTTCAAATTCTGAAGGTGGCAGGAGTAAAATACAGGGAGCGAAAGGCTATTTACAATTTGTACAGAAAGCTGATGGCAGTTATAACAGTCGAGGGACATGAAAGGGAAGCAGTGGTTGGGAAGGGAGTGAGACAGGGTTGTAGCCTCTCCCCAATGTTATTCAATCTGTATATTGAGCAAGCAGTAAAGGAAACAAAAGAAAAATTCGGAGTAGGTATTAAAATCCATGGAGAAGAAATAAAAACTTTAAGGTTCGCCGATGACATTGTAATTCTGTCAGAGACAGCAAAGGACTTGGAAGAGCAGTTGAACGGAATGGACAGTGTCTTGAAAGGAGGATATAAGATGAACATCAACAAAAGCAAAACAAGGACAATGGATTGTAGTCAAATTAAGTCTGGTGATGCTGACGGTATTAGATTAGGAAATGAGACACTTAAAGTAGTAAAGGAGTTTTGCTATTTGGAGAGCAAAATAACTGATGATGGTCGAAGTAGAGAGGACATAAAATGTAGACTGGCAACGGCAAGGAAAGCGTTTCTGAAGAAGAGAAATTTGTTAACATCAAGTATTGATTTAAGTGTCAGGAAGTCGTTTCTGAAAGTATTTGTATAGTGTGTAGCCATGTATGGAAGTGAAACATGGACAATAAATAGCTTAGACAAGAAGAGAATAAAAGCTTTCGAAATTTGGTGCTACAGAAGAATGCTGAAGATTAGATGGGTAGATCACATAACTAATGAGGAGGTATTGAATAGAATTGGGGAGAAGAGGAGTTTGTGGCACAACTTGACAAGAAGAAGGGACCAGTTGGTAGGACATGTTCTGAGGCATCAAGGGATCACAAATTTAGCATTGGAGGGTAAAAATCGTAGAGGGAGACCAAGAGATAAATACACTAAGCAGATTCAGAAGGATGTGGGTTGCAGTAAGTACTGGGAGATGAAGAAGCTTGCACAGGATAGAGTAGCATGGAGAGCTGCATCAAACCAGTCTCAGGACTGAAGACCACAACAACAACAACAACAACAACAGGCAGTATCTATCTTTCCCCTAGTAATATATGCTTCTAAATCCTTACATCTGCCATCTAACCATTCCTGCTGAACCATTTTGCACTTCCTGTTAATCTCTGTTTTTAGACATTTTTGTTCTCTTTCACCTGATTCATTTGCTCCATTTTTATATTTTCTCCTTTCATCATATTTAACATGTCCTGTGACATCCAAGGATTTCTACCCAGCTTTGTCTTCTTACCTATTGGATCCTCTGCTGCCTTCTCTATTTCATCTCTCGAAGGAACCCGTTTGTCTTCTACTGTATTCCTTTCCCCTGTTCTATTCAATTGATGCCTAATGATCCTTCTGGAATGTTCAGCAATCTCTGGTTCTTTCAACTTATCCACATCCCAGACCCATAATTTCCTGTATTTTTACAAATTATTCAATTTTAATCTACACTTCATAACCAGTAAATTGGGTCAGAGTCCATATCTGCCCCCGGAAATGTCTTATAATTTAAAATCTGGTTTTAAAAATTTCTGTCTTACAATCATGTAATCAATCTGAAACACACTGGTATCTCCACGTTTCTTCCACGTGTACAACCTTCTTCCACAATTCTAAAAACCAAGTGCTAACGATGATTAAATTATGCTCTGTGAAAAATTCTACCATTCAGCTTCCTCTTTTATTTCTTCTCTTCAGTCCATGTTCACCTAATATATTTCCTTTCCTTCCTTTTCCTACTACTGAATTCCAGCCCACGATCAAAATTATATTTCTGTCTTTCTTAACTAAGTGAATAATTTCTTTTATCTCACATAACGTTTCTTCAATCTCTACATCATCTGCAGAGCTAATTTACATATAAACTTGTAGTACTGTGGTGCTTGTGGGCTTTGTGTATCTTGGTTATGATATGCATTCATTGTGTGTTCATAGGAGCTTACCCACATTCTTATTTTCTTATTCATTATTAAACCTGCTCCTGCAATAGCTGTGTTTGATTTTGTATTTATAATCCTGTTTTCAGAGAAGACCTGTGCCTCCGCCACTACTCTTCGCTTATTCCCACTATACACTTCAACCTATCCATTTTCCTTTTAAAATCTTCTAATCTACCTGCCCAAGTAAGGGATCTAACATTCCACACTCCGACCCTGATGTAACACCCTCCAGTGTAGTTCCACCGAGGGAACCAAATAGGGGACTATTTTACCTATGGAATATTTTACTCAAGAGGATGCCATCATCATTTAACCAAACAGTAGAGCTGTATGCCCTCAGGAAAAATTACAGCTGTTGTATCCCTTTGCTTTCAGCCTTTCACATTACCAGCACAGCAAGGCTGCTTTGGTTGATTTTTACAAGGTCAGGTCAGTCAATCATGCAGATTGTCACCCCTGCAAATACTGGAAAGACTGGTACCCCTCTTCAGGAACCACATGTGTGTCTGGCCTCTCAATACATTCCCCTCTGTAGCATTTGCACCTACAGTATGGCTATCCGTATTGCTGAGGCATGCAAGCCACTCCACTAACGGCAAGCTCCATGGGTCATGGGGGGAGCAAGAATTTAAGGATTGGGAAATGATTCATGTCGTTGACAGTCATGTATACTATCTCCAGTTCTTTTCAGTCTGTATAGTGAATATGTAATAAGGTCTGTAGATCTAACACATATGGAAACTGCAATTAAAATTACAGCTGTTATCAACAACTTAAGATATGCAGGCGACACAACACTTAGCAGGCAGTGAAAAAGACTTTAAAGTGGGCTGGGAAAAACATTAAAAGAAAGCATGAAAGTTTACCTCTATCTAAATTTAAAGAAAACAAAAATCTTGACAACAGGAATGGACACTAATGTAGTCACAGGTACCAAATCGATGAGGAAGCAGATAACTATACGCTACTAGTCGTAAGTTTTTGGTCACCCATGCCACAAACTATATACAGGGCTATTACAAATGATTGAAGCGATTTCATAAATTCACTGTAGCTCCATTCATTGACATATGGTCACGACACACTACAGATACGTAGAAAAACTCAAAGTTTTGTTCGGCTGAAGCCGCACTTCAGGTTTCTGCCGCCAGAGCGCTCGAGAGCGCAGTGAGACAAAATGGCGACAGGAGCCGAGAAAGCGTATGTCGTGCTTGAAATGCACTCACATCAGTCAGTCATAACAGTGCAACGACACTTCAGGACGAAGTTCAACAAAGATCCACCAACTGCTAACTCCATTCGGCGATGGTATGTGCAGTTTAAAGCTTCTCGATGCCTCTGTAAGGGGAAATCAACGGGTCGGCCTGCAGTGAGCGAAGAAACGGTTGAACGCGTGCGGGCAAGTTTCACGCATAGCCCGCAGAAGTCGACAAATAAAACAAGCAGGGAGCTAAACGTACCACAGCCGACAGTTTGGAAAATCTTACGGAAAAGGCTAAAGCAGAAGCCTTACCGTTTACAATTGCTACAAGCCCTGACACCCGATGACAAAGTCAAACGCTTTGAATTTTCGGCGCGGTTGCAACAGCTCATGGAAGAGGATGCGTTCAGTGGGAAACTTGTTTTCAGTGATGAAGCAACATTTTTTCTTAATGGTGAAGTGAACAGACACAATGTGCGAATCTGGGCGGTAGAGAATCCTCACGCATTCGTGCAGCAAATTCACAATTTACCAAAAGTTAACGTATTTTGTGCAATCTCACGGTTTAAAGTTTACGGCCCCTTTTTCTTCTGCGAAAAAAACGTTACAGGACACGTGTATCTGGACATGCTGGGAAATTGGCTCATGCCACAACTGGAGACCGACAGCGCCAACTTCATCTTTCAACAGGATGGTGCTCCACCGCACTTTCATCATGATGTTCAGCATTTCTTAAACAGGAGATTGGAAAACCGATGGATCGGTCGTGGTGGAGATCATGATCAGCAATTCATGTCATGGCCTCCATGCTCTCCCGACTTAACCCCATGCGATTTCTTTCTGTGGGGTTATGTGAAAGATTCAGTGTTTAAACCTCCTCTACCAAGAAACGTGCCAGAACTGCGAGCTCGCATCAATGATGCTTTCGAACTCATTGATGGGGACATGCTGTGCAGAGTGTGGGAGGAACTTGATTATCGGCTTGATGTCTGCCGAATCACTAAAGGGGCACATATCAAACATTTGTGAATGCCTAAAAAAACTTTTTGAGTTTTTGTATGTGTGTGTGCAAAGCATTGTGAAAATATCTCAAATAATAAAGTTATTGCAGAGCTGTGAAATCGCTTCAATCATTTGTAATAACCTTGTATATTAGTTAAATGCACAGACACACTGTACGAAATAAACCACAAAATACGTATTTTCTATTTTTGTCATGATACAATATGATGTAGATTTTAGCCTCTTCAAAGTATCCCTACTTTTCCTTCAGACATCTGCACAGACTCTTGGCATTATGGAGATAAGATTTTGTAGTATTTTTGCCGCGCACGGGGTCCCGGTTTCGATTCCCGGTGGGGTCAGGGATTTTTCCTGCCTTACTCATCACCATCATCATCATCATCATCGTTCAACCCCATTACGGTCTGAGGAAGGTGATGGCAAACCACCTCCGCTAGGGCCTTGCCTAGTCAGCGGTGTGGGTCTCCCGCATCGTTCCCTACGCTTGTCGGAGTATGGGACCACCACCACCACCACCACCACCACCACCACCACCATCATCGTCAGTGTTCTTGCAGATACTGCAGTGCACCACTTTTGCCAATTATTCCACAAAACAACATTAGATGACCTCAATTTTCTGACTTCCCAGTCAAGTACATCCCATAAGAGTTCAATGGGATGTAAGTCAGGTGACTGACCTCGCCAAATCACATTTTTCATTTCCCCACATTTCTATTTTCTGGTGACATAACCTCTGCACAATTTAGAAGGCTGTTTGAGATTACATTTACGCTGCAGAACCAACGCAAGTCTCTGGCCAGATGGAGCTGCATTGTTCATCAGTATCCTCTGATATACCTCCTCCTTTAATGTGTCATTAATTCTCAGTACATCAGTGACTCTTATCACCAGTGAAATATCCCCACATCGTAACTGACCCTCTACCATGGCCTTCTTTTTGGCATGACACACTGACTCTTCATGCGTTCTCCACTAAGTCGACAAACAAACATTCGATATTACTTAAAAACTTAGATTAGTCCATAAATTAAACTTTGGACCATCGCTACACACTTCAGTTTTTCTGTCTGCGCCCATTACAATTGTTTCATCTAATTTTGTTTGCATAATAGCGGGCTTTTGGTGACAATGCAGTCCTTTAAGCCTTGTTCATTGCACTGTTGAGCCAAGAGACTAGAGCTGTTTGCATACTATTTACTTCCTCGTTAATTTCAAGTGCCGTATGAGTCCTCTGACATTTCTTCTGAACACATAACTACTGATCTACCTGGGGTCTTCCAGACCGCAGAACACTTGCACTGGCTCCAGTTTGCTTCATCTGCTGCAATGTATACATCACTGTAGAGTGTGCTGTCAAACTTCTGTCACTATTGTTCTAGTAGAACATCCTTCCTGATCCAGAGCTACAATTACAGGAATTTCTCAATTCCAATCTCCCACTTCTGCCTCATCAGCAGGCGATACAGCATGCGCCAGATCAGGTATACAAAAACACTGCTCGATGCACATAATGTACTATAAACTATTGCGAACTGACTGCTATGCAGACAGCTGAAGGAATGAGGCCTACTCGAATGGAACCGTCTTAGGTACAGGCAAATCAGAAAAAAAGAAAAAAGAATATTGGAAAAAAAAAAACAATTTTGGAGGCCACAATACTCCAGATAAAATTAACACATTGCATATGGCTCACTTAGATTTACGTGTTTCCATGTCCAGTTATTGTGGACAGATCACATAAATTTACGTTTTTCATTTAGCGTACAATTTCTGAGACCTGTTGCTCATGCCAGCAACTATTTCAATTTAACAAAAGGTTGCATGTGAACTGGAGGGTTTAGTGCAGTGAGCAAAAATATGAACTTATTTTTATCTTGTGCTTTACTGCCAACAATCAGTACCGCGAAATAGTACTGTAGTTACTGTCTTGTGCAGTATGTTGCGAAAACAGGTGACAAAGTGAGATCCTTACTGAACTGTTTGTGGACAATAGTTCTGATATTCCAAATGATTCAGATGATATTACTGATAGTGGCAGTGGAAGTGAAGAAGAAAATATGTCTATAATCAACCGATGTGAGGTAATTGTGACAGATTTCGATGATGGAGCTTCTGACAGTGAAAGTTGGCTGAAGAAGGACAAGAGCATTAATTTAGAAACATATTGAAGAATTACAGGTGTAAAAACTCTTCCCAGTGAGATCAATAGTGTTATAAGCATGTGGAATTATTTCTAGGGGATGAATTGTTCAATCAGATATTAACACAATCAAACCTGAATCATGATCAAAACAAAAACCATTATAAAGAAACTCCCACGTCTCCCAAATTTACAAATATCATTCCTGCTGAACTGAAAAAATTTCTGGGCATTATGATTATTGTAATGGGGCAAATAACAAAAGATTATTCAAAGGATTATTGGTCTCATACACACCAATTTTTGGAAAGCCAATGAGCAGAAATTGATTTGAGCAGATATGCAAATCATGGCATTTCAATGACAATTCCTTGCTGAGCAGTCAGGAAAACAGACTCTACGAAATAGAACAACAGGAGCTTTCTCTTGATGAAGCAATGACACCATATAGAGAGCGACTTTGTTTCCGAGCATATAATACAGGAAAACTTATCAGATGTGGTTGGCTTGTTTGCATGGTTTGCGAAAGTGTAAGTGGATATATCTCCAGTCTAGAAATACACATTGGGGAAGGAAAAAAGCTTCAAGACAATTTTCTCTCTGTACTTTCTCCTCACCTTGGCATGCGGCACATTTATCAAAACAATTATTACATAAGTACAGCTGTTGCCAAAACACTTCTACAAAGGAAAACAAGAGTTTGTGGCACAATATGAATCAATGGAGGCGTCCCTCCCATGGGGGGAGGGGGGGGGGGGGGGGCGCGACATCATGCAGAAACAAAAATGTATCGTGATATACAATAAATTTATGAAAGGCATGGACAGAGTTGATCAGTATTTTTAATACTGTGGGCTAATGCGGAACACCAATAAATCGACAAAGAAAAGAGTTTTGTTTCTAATAATTTGCGCTTGTTTTTAATACATACAAAGTGAACAGAAACTTAAATCCAGCTCTAAAAATTATAAAAGGTTCCTAAAAGAAGTTGCAAGAGCCTGGACAAGTCATCAACAAGTTGGCACAGCAACTGTAGAGAAACTGAAGCAATCCGACTTACAAAACGAGCCCCTGCTAACGATCCACCTGGTCGATTGTCTGGGAACATGAAAGAACATACTATTCAGACTGTTGTGGGAAGTGGAAAACAGGTATATCCAGCACAACCTTACAAAGTTTGCACAGCGCATTGTAAAAGAAGTGAAACAAGATACTACTGCCAGTTTTGTGAAGTACTGTTACATAAAGACATGTATTTCAAGAGGTATCACACCCTTCAAGAATGTTAGATCATGATACAAACATGTCTCCAACATGTCATCAGCATCAGAGAAGGGCATGTACAGGGTCAATCCAAAAGAAGTGCTCCAATAAAAATTAAGTTGGTTGCTTGACCATTTTTAAATATTTTAATTTTTTTAATATGTGATTATCCTATAACTGAGAAGTTCGAAACAGTTTTTTTTACCTTTACTGAATGGCGGCCATTTTCATTTGTAAGTGTGCAACGATGTTTCAGTTTAGAGACGTTAGCAAAAACATGAAAATCTCTGCACTGGGTTAAGTTACAACATTGCAATTGACATAATTTTTTTTAAGAAAAGTGTGCTCTATAACATTGTCTATTACACAAAATACCCTAAATTCAAAAATAACCAGTCAAACTTACCTCCAAAGATTGGTACCCAAATTTTCAAAAATCTTCTTTTTAGGTCCAAAAATAACAAACAAGGAGTGATTTATGAGCGTCTATTTTTTCCTATAGTTAGATATCATACACTACTAGCCTCATATACAGCAAGAACACTTACAAACGTTTCCTTAATTTTTTATGAATTTTTGAAATTTGAAACTTTTCATTTTTTGTAAAGTCTGGGGTTAGTTATCTCAGGTGGGACTGAATATAAAAACATGATTTTCGCACAGTTCGTACACCTATATGATAGCAACGTACTGTAAAAATTTCAAAATTGATATCTGACTGTGAATAAAGATATGAATTATTGAAAATGAGGAGATAATTCACATTACTCTGCAACTGATCTTATGGCTGTTGCCTATTCACGTGTGATATTGGTGGGATATAATCAATTCTTATTAACGAAAGGTACTGAATTATATACAAAAAGTGGAAACATCACTGAAATTAACATTTATATTATTTTGACATACTTAAAATAAATATTTTCAATTAACATCCTTCGAGATGTGACTGTTCCTAAACCTGGTGGTGAATGTTAAGAACATTTATTTCTTCAGACAACTTCTGTGATATACAATGAGACCTCCTAGTTGCTGTGATAAGTTCAAGCACTGAAAGTTTCCTTAAAACATTTTTCACCAAACTTTGTCACTAGTAGATTTCTTGAAGGACGTTCTTGGGCCAGCAGGGTGGTAAAAATGCGCAAAAACATCATTGTTTTCAGAACTTATTCTTTCAACCTCTGCAAGCCACCACTGGGTATCGTACACACATGCCACTATGTCATTTAACGTTAAAGACAGAGATTTAATTTTACTGACAATGATCCTCATAAATTTCGGTTTCTGATGTTACATAGCATCAAACTAAGTATTCTGCAATGCCAAGGAATTTGTAGAAATGGCTTGTTCCTTTTATTGCTATGGAGTTTTCAAAACTGGTTTGAAGTGTTGTTTTCAAATGCAGAACCACTTCTTTCTTGATCAGAAAATAGGTAATGCCTCCAATATTATCCTTGCAAAAGACATAAATGTCCTGTACTGCGATACTTTGGTCTGTGGTTTGTCTTTGTAGGCTGGCTTTACTTACTTCATGTTTTATTGTACCTCCTACTCCATCACATGCATTTTTACCATGGCAAGATGCAAAAAAGTGTCATTCGGCCTCCACCCCAAAGTCTACTTTGTGATTGCACAGATTTGAAAAATTCTTTTTGTTCTTATACTGACTACCACTTCCATCTCAAAAGTATATCAGCTTCTCAACCTTGGGAAAATTTTCTTTTATGTAATTTATTACATACTTTTGAAACACATGTACAGACAAAGTTTTGTGCTCCAAGTAGTCACTTAGAAAGCAAATTGAAGAACTGAAAACTTCATCTTTCTCATTTTTAAAATAGAGAATAAATGGATGCACTGTTTCCTGGTCACTGACCCAGTGGTACCCTTGTATTGCATCCTGAATCACATATGTAAAATTTTCTGCAAAATCAGCTAGCACTATGAATTCAGTTACATGATGTTGTGCTTTTTTGTCCTTCAAAAACTTACTTTGGGTTTTAGAAACATGGTGGTGACTTTTGAGTTTTTGTAAGTTATCAATTAAAGATTCCAAGTACTCTTCCTGAGATTTAACCACTGTTATCATTTCTGCCCTATCATTTGTGACCTACTGTTTGAAGGTATTATTGTCTGGCATTTCCTCATCATATTCGTGAAACAATTTAATACCTGTTTCCTTACCAGGGCATTTATTACACAAACTCATCATGCAGCCATAACTGTTATTGTCACAGACCATTAAATCTAGTAACTCTTTGTAGTTAAGATCACTGAGTTTTGCAACTGCAATCATCAGTTTGACATTTTGATAATATAAACAAGCACAAACTGAGTGTATCCCTGAGGATCCAGCCAAAATACACCACTTAGGGTGGAGATCACAAAATTTTGACCTTCCAATTTTGCATTGTGGGTGAGAATTTTTGAAAGCTACATAAAGTTCATCTAAATTTGACAGGACTTGTCGTTTCTGCTTTGTTACTTTAACTCAATTTATAACAACTCTTTTGCTATCTTCGCAGCCTGGGCACATTCTACTGTTTTCAAAAAAAAGAAAGCTGCTGGATCTTTTTAATTGTTTCTTCACTTATACCTACTCCCTTCTTCTTTCTAAAAACTGGAAGAATGCCTTGCTCTTTCACTAATTTTCAGGTTAGTTTAACCAAACGAGGAGAAACGCTGAATTCATGAACTATTTTTTCTCTTGTCCATGAGTCAGGGAACAAACTTAAAATTTTAACTTTTTCCTCTTTGGATGTCACTGAAAATTTAATTTTTAATTTCTCTATTAAGCTCAAATATTCAGTGTCAGATGATGCTGGTGGTAGGTTTTCTTCTTCTTCTTTAAAAATAATGTTGGTATGTGTATTATTAAAGCATGACTCCAGTCTTTTCTAATTTTGTCTGAAATTTGTTGTGCCTTATTTTCAATAGCTGCTTTTCTTTTTCTGCTACTTAATTTTATTATTTTTGAAGCAGGAGATACGTCTAACTTAGAACAAGCAAAATGAAATGTGCTAACAGCTTCCTCATTAGGAATAGAAATGTCATTAACAAGGTTACATGATTCTGGTTCTGGAATCACAACACATATTTTTGAGTAGCAATTTGGGAACAGGGAATTTCCAGAAATCACATTATGTTTCACTTGGGAAGCTGTTTCACTCTCACATAACAAGGACAAATGTTCAAGTTTTATTTCCCTCAAACCTTTAGACCGAGCGAGGTGGCGCAGTGGTTAGCACACTGGACTGGCATTCGGAAGGACGACAGTTCAATCCCGTCTCCAGCCATCCTGATTTAGGTTTTCCGTGATTTTCCTAAATCGCTTCAGGCAAATGCCGGGATGGTTCCTTTGAAAGGGCACGGCCGATTTCCTTCCCAATCCTTCCCTAACCCGAGCATGAGCTCCGTCCCTAATGACCTCGTTGTCGATGGGACGTTAAACACTAACCACCACCACCTCAAACCTTTAGTAATAGACTTTTTATGAACTTTAAGTGGATCACAGCATTTTCTTCCAAAAATGAGGTTGTGCTTCAGAATATATTTCTTCTCATGATACTGACACATTTATGTTACAGAAGTACTTACTAGAAATTTAAACAAAGATTGTCTGTCTTCATCAAATTCATTGACATTTTTCAGATTTTTTGAAACTGAACCGTAAACTGTTTTGTGGCACACTTCACTTGCTATCTGTCCAACAGAACACTGTTCATCCATGTTGTTGCACTGCAGTTAATCTCTCAAAATTAATTACAAATTATACACAGAACAAAGCACATAACACATTCTACACTCTCGAAGTATGTCAGGGTGTATACGCGAACAAGGAAAAAAAATTCCCGGATTTCTCATGGATTTCCCAGTTAAAAATACACTTTCTCCCAGATGAAAACATACTTTATCCCTGTTAACTGACAGTATATTTTCTCTTGTAACTGTATAACTTATCAGCCCTTTGAAAGGTTATGGCTTTATAGAATTTCCCGGTGCTTTAGAAAACAAAACACAGGGGGGGAAAAAAAAAAGTTTTGGAAAGATCTTTGATAAGCAGCAACATGTATGCTGCATATTTTCATATTATGGAAGTATAAATTCAAATTCCACTGAACACCGCATGTTACTTTCCGAAGCATTGAAATTGAGATTGCGATGCGCTTTTGTAAGCCAGGCATAGCTCATGTCACGTGATCTTGTCAGCCGATGACGGAGGGTATTCAGAGCTAAGAACTCATGATGCAGTCAGCCAATAGCAACATCACTGTTAAGAAGCACGAACACACGAACAGAAAAAGCTAATAGTTTAAATATACATAGTGTTGCTGCATGAAAAGCAAAGCTTTCACAAATAATATTGGTCTATAAGATTAATACGCTGCAAGAGAAGCTAAGCTTTCATATATAACGTTGGTCTTTTATGCGCGTATTACAATGTAAGATATCTCTCACAAAAATGTGCCAGTAAAATTTTTAATAACGACATAAAAGTCATCTAAATGGGTCATCAAAGAGTTGATTTTTAAATGAGAGTCAAAAGCTCTGTGATTTAAGAAATTCATCGTACATTCTCGCTTACAGTTCAACTTGCATAAAAGGAAATTTATTTTGAAAGTAACGCTATTCAAATCATCATTTGCAATGTTTTCCTGTGACCTGTTAGAAATAGGTTCGTTTCAGTATTTGCCAGAGAGCGCCAGATAACAGGTGCCATCGCGCTTCCACAGCTACGATGTCGCAGGGAGCCCGTATGTACATACATGCAAAACATTGAAAGATCATAAAATTATGTCATGAAAGAAACAAAACAACAGTGGATACTCCAGGAGCATCGGAATTTCGTGAACCATACTAAAATGTGCACATTTAAAGCGCACATTCGTACGTCCAGATTCCCAGTGAAGTAGGCCACGACCTGATATTAAGCTTTTCAATGTAGTTTTCCGGATGAGAATTTTCTTGGAGTACCAGTACTATGTTATCTCATGTTTGGTTCTTTATTATGACATAATGCCATATGTGCTAGAAGTTGAAAACATGCACTTGAAATGCAGCGAACAATGTGTGGAATAAAACACTTCATTTCAAATATACAGTCTGCCTCAGCGGGAAAGATTAATAAAAGAAAATTTCTTTTGCAAACCGACAAAAGTAACTTCATTGTTCTGCAAGGCAATTAATGCTTGACTGTCAGAAAGGTGAAACTAAAATAAAATCTGCAACTAAAAACACATTTTAGCCTTCCGTAATTATGTGAATGTATTTTAATTCACTTGATAGCCCCCAACCACAGAAATCCATTTTGTATTTATTTGACGTGAGAGCAGTAAAC
This sequence comes from Schistocerca serialis cubense, assembly GCF_023864345.2. Lineage (NCBI taxonomy): Eukaryota > Metazoa > Arthropoda > Insecta > Orthoptera > Acrididae > Schistocerca > Schistocerca serialis. Next base: position 479,373,109 of record NC_064639.1, on the reverse strand, counting down.
AAAGAGGAAACAGAAAAATCACTAAATGCAAACACGGGTCATGTGGAGACTACCCACTTCCCCACTACAACTCGGACTGCTCTGCACATCAACCGCGGATCTATGATACTTCCGAACTGGGGCAATACCCCGCCACTCCCTTGAGCGTTTGAGATAGGACATCAAAAATTAGAAAAAAATCGAATTTTCAAAACTATATTCATTTTGTAGCGCACATCTTTTTGAAGAGTCTAATGCATAAAACGTGTGTTCGAGGAAATGTAAGACATGTTATTTGGTTGTAAGTCTGCCAAAGTGCAGTGCCACACCTCTTCACACAGGATTCTCCATATCGCATGTCACTGTATTTAGCTCTGTGGAATTGAAACATGTATATTTTGTAGTGGATGCCATCAAACCATATTCAGGACAATGGAAATTAAAATGTCTTGTGGTGCCTCTCATGCTCACTATTGGCCAGTCTGACATCCTGTCCCTCTTCTTTTTTTTTTACAATTATGAAGAAGAAGAAGAAGAAAAAGAAGAAGAAAAAACTTCTTCAGAAAATTTGTGCTCTTTATTCCCTATCAGCTAACAACTTGCTGCTTTGTGTGACATAAAATTAAATATAGGATACATAAAACCAGTAAAGACGCAAGACAATACACATTTCTTCAATCCTTAGCTCCTAGGTTTTTTTTTCTCTCTAATCTTGTTAAAGCTTTACATGGCGTGCTTTCCTTTTACCTCATCAAAGTTCGTCAAACGTTTTGCTACATGAAAAATTGAAATGTCGTCTAATACTGAAACAGTTGTTAATACAAATAGGACCCAAGACTGGTGTGGTTTCTCGGTCTGATTACACCTATTTTGTCACTCTCTGCTAGATAAAACAAAATAGGCCCTTCTAAAACGGCAACAGTTGTAACACACATCAAATAAACGAGACTGTTTTGGCAAAAATGGTCATTTTTTAACGACAGAATATAATTCACGAAGTACCAATATCAAATGCCTATTAGGCCTACTACAAGCAAAATGCTTTACTTTAGGAAATGGTTTCACACTTCATTCATACGCTCCAGTTACTCAAGCATGAGATCGAAAAGTAATAGTACGAAATTTTTCATACTACTACTATTATTTATCATCATATTGTTCTATAATTTGTGTCATGTCCCCATTTCTTTTCCTTTCTCGTTCTAACAAAGAGTCTTGTTATCACTAATTCTGTAACTATTCCTGTCAATGTCAAAGCATATTCGCTGGTTAACTTCTCTAACTCTGCCAGAATCACTGGTTTAGTTATCCCCTGATTATTCTCCAGTTAGGCGTTGTTACGTGTTCGTACAACACATTTTCCGTGCTACTTCCGGAATAGAACTTAAAGTGGGTGCTAGCCGGGGGCTGTTCAACTGCCCCTTACTAAAACAGCGATCTGGCCAAAAATTTTTTGTCAAAATTTCATTTTCTTGGATACACAGAGAAGGTAATACGTAACTGCCAGCCGCTGTGGCCGAGCGGTTCTAGGCACTTCAGTCTGGAACCGTGTGACCGCTGCGGTCGCACGTTCGAATCCTGCCTTGGGCATGAATGTGTGTGATGTTTTTAGGTTAGTTAGGTTTAAGTAGTTCTAAGTTCTAGGCGACTGATGACCTCAGATGTTAAGTCGCATAGTGCTCAGAGCCATTTTAATATGTAATCTTTCTTACCTGTCATTCATTTATTTCCACTCTGATAGTCTGAATCTATGGATTTCACTAGTAATTATAACAACGCTCATAATTCGCAAACCCCAATCAACCACACAGACAGCGGTTGACACTCATCGGCACTCATCCGTTCGGCATTACTCCACTCAGCTCATATAGCCCCTTTTGTCTGTAGGAAAGTTTGTTTCTACAAGCGACGAGGATTCCCCTGACAGAGACGACATGTACACTATGCATGCATTCACAAATCAACTTACGATCCATTCAGAAATCAACTTAAAAATGTTCAAAAACCGACAGGGATGCGTTTCAAAGTCATATGAATGATCGATATACTAACATGCGCTGGATGCTAGGCGCTTTGTGAAACAAGGTTTCTTCCCCTCAAGGATAGGAATTTGCCCCCCCCCCCCCCCCCACACACACACACACACACACACACACTTCACTTAGATCTGGGCCTGCTGCACATGCATGAATCTGGCAGCTTGGGCACTCCAGTAACATTTTTCCCGGTAGCATCTAGCTGCTTGCTGCTTACACAGCCAACAGCCACATTTCAGTAGCAAGAGGCATGAGAAGCTGCATATACGCATGATCCCGCTCGTAACTGCTAAAACGAACCTAATGTAAACAGTTATGACGTCACACTCATCGGAGGCAATTTGTTGTTACAAAGCGTTGCATAGTCTTCCTAAAGCCTTTGACACATTTTGCTGTTGGCAGACGCTTCTATGAGCACTGTATTTTGTTGTTGTATATGGCACATTTCCTATACAGTTTAAGTTTTATTTTTGCTTTTTCTCACGTTCATGTTTTATTGCTGCAGTATTACTCTGCAGTAATATCCTTTGTTAGAGTTTCAGTTCTTACCTCAAAATTACAAAAAATTAACTGATAACAAAAACAATTCTAAAAAATTCCCAGAATTCTAAAAAATTCCCAGAATTCTAAAAAATTCCCAGAATTCTAAAAAATTCCCAGAATTCTAAAAAATTCCCAGGTGTTTCCCAGTTTTCTCCCAGATGAAAAAGTTTCCTGGTTTTTCCCGGATCTCCCAGTTGCCCAGGGTCATATACACCCTGTATGTACATCCCCTCTGATGGAGGTTTCAGAACAGATTGACTACAAAAATGCCACACCCAGAAATAATGTACTTCTTTAATGACAATAAACCTAAACGTAAATGGGCATTTCTATTACCATAGAACAAAAGCAAAAGCACCTATTGTTTAATTTTGCATTATTAAAAATAAATAAACTAAATGAATATTGGGTGATAGTGTTAACTAAATACATGTCACAATTAAATATTATTACAATGAAACAATAAACCATTTAAATAGGCAACAGCCATAAGATCAGTTGTAGAGTAATATGAATTATCTCCTCATTTTCAATAGTTCATATATTTGTTCACAGTCAGATATCAATGTCGAAATTTTTAAAATACATTGCTATCACATAGGTGTACAAACTGTGCAAAAATCATATTTTTATATTCAGTCCTATCTGAGATAACTAACCCCAAACTTGGCAAAAAATGAAAATTTTCAAATTTCAAAAATTCATAAAAAATTATGGAAACATTTGTAAGTGTTCTTGCTGTATGTGAGGCTAGTAGTGTATGATACCTAACTATAGGAAGAAAATATACTCTCATAAATCACTCCATGTTTGTTATTTTTGAGCCTAAAAAGAGGATTTTTGAAAATTTGGATACCAAGCTTTGGAGGTAAGTTTGACCGGTTATTTTTGAATTTAGGGTATTTTGTGTAATAGACAATGTTGTAGAGGACACTTCTAAAAATGTCAATTGCAATGTTGTAACTTAACCCAGTGCAGAGATATTAAAATTTTCGTTAATGTCTACAGTCTGAAAAATCATCGCACACCTACAAATAAAAATGGCCACCATCCAGTAAAGGTGCAAGATAAATTATTTTAAAAAACTGTTTTGAACTTCTCAAATATAGGACAATCACATATAAAAAATTAAAATATTTAAAAATGGTCAAGCAACAATCACTGGACCACTTCATATGGATTGACTCTGCAGCTACACTCAAATAAGTAAAGCGCTCATTTCGCGCGCATCTTATGAAAATCTCTGGGAACTGCTACAATAATCGCGGCGTGGCAGCCAGTATGCAACGTGTTTAAGTACTTTCAACATATCACAAAAACAAAAAACCCTCTAGAAAAATGTGTAATGCTCAGAGTAACAGAATGTCTAATACAGAGAAAAACCACAGAATGCACTAATATGATTCCTAAAACCACGTCCAGGAATGCATGGAAGGATATTGTTCATAGTGTCTCTAGGAGTCAAAAGAAGACTTGATTCATAAAAACAATTAATAATTCTTGAAGACGAATGGAGGTTATGACAGACATAACTTTAGTGCAATTAAGAGTGTCTTCTATTGCACTACATATGAAATATAATTAAAATAATAACCAGGTGCAATTGTATAATGATAGTGGGAAACCTCTCATAAAAGAAGAAAGTAGTATGATACTATAAAGCAGAACAAGCAAAGATGTCAATTCCTGTAAGCTTCAAATACTTTAGTGTAATCTCCTATACCCACCAGAGAAGTGAAGGATACCACTCTCTCACTAAAAAATAAATATTTGTCTGTATGCAAGTAACTTACTGAAACACTACTCTAGTGAAACATAAGTATGTAGAATACTGAGATTTATACCTATATACCCAGAAAGGATGAAATATGCCAATGTAAAACCTCTTTAAAGAAAAGCGGTGGCGGGGTGAGGTGAAGGAATGCCTCCTACAGAAATATTACAGAAAAATTTCCACTTCTTATGGTACTTTCAAAATTATTCAAAAATTTGAAGTGTGTAATGACTGGACATTTTGAAGAAAAGGTAGTTTGAATTTCAAAGCAATATTGTGAATGAACATCAATCTTCACATTTGTGAAGTTCTTAAACAAGAACAATTTACCAGGGGGTATCTTCTGGGATTTCACTAACGGTTTTTGCAAAGTGGATCAATAGCTACTATTAGAAGTAGTATGACATCTGTAAGTTGCTGCAGAAATCCATTTTCAGCAGAAGGAAGCTGAAAATAACTGTGGAAGCTGTGGATTGCAAATCTGGAGTAATTAGCACATCAGACTGGGGTGTAAATCGTGCCGCCCTACAGGTTTCTGTTCTGGAACCTTTATTATTTCTGATTTATGCAAATGACCTCCTTGCAGGTAAGAATGGTGATCAGTGTAAATTTACTATGTTTCCAGATGACACAGCACTGTAACAGAAAAATCTATCAACCATATTCATCACAAACATTTTATTGAAATTCTGTAACTGGTTTACTGTTACCTCCCTTTCTGCCAAGCTAAGCAAGACAAATTTTACACAATTTCGATCAAGTTAAAGGAATACACTGGCACACAATAAATAACAAGTAGCTACCAACAGTTGATAGCAGCAAGTTTCTGGGTCTTCACTTAGACTGCAAACTAAACTGGAAACATTACACACTTCAAACTGTGAAGAGATCGAGCTCAGCTGCTTTTGCATTACGAGTACTCTCTTATGTTGGTGATCAAATGGTCACAAAGGCAGCTTATTTTGCTTATGTGTAGTCCATCATGCCACAAGGGATTACCTACAGGGCAAACTCTTCTCCTGCTCAAGAATCTTCATTGCTTAGAAAAAGAGTGATTGGAAAAATTTGTACAGTAAGTTAAAGAAGCCCCCAACGCGAACCGTTTAGCCAACTGAGAATACTTACCACTGTATTTCCAATACATTTTTCCTCGTATAACCTTCACATACAGTCCACATGCATGACACCAAACATAAGAATGACATATGCTATTAATCAAAAAATCTGGTCCTGGTACAGAGCAGTTCTAAGTATGCTGGTGGGGGGGGGGGGGGGGGGGGGGGACCGAGAGAGAGAGAGAGAAGAACACCACACACACACACACACACACACACACACACACACACACTTTGTCCCACTGAACTTACAAACATATGGAATATTCAATCCCTTTTCAAAAATAAACTCTGCTAATTTTTCTCTCATTCATTCTACTCTGTTAAGGAATCTGTGAATGAGAGCTCATCGCAGAAAAGATATAGTAAACTATTTCATTACTGTCAAATGTTAATACAAGTATTTTATGGGGATCATATTACTTGTTTAATTCAGTTTCTGCATAATGGAAATTTTATTTTTGTTGTGTATGTACAGCTGAACTGTACAATGATAACATCAGTATCAGCCAACTTTTGAACATGTCACCACTGAACTGTGAAGAAAACAGTAATTTGTTGTTTTATTCATAATACTGTAGTATTTGTTTGTAAATTTGTTGAATAGTATATTGTAATTGATTAGTCATGTAAATAGATGTAATCATTATCCTGATAAGTTTGACATCCAAGTCATGCTCATTGCTGTATGTATCAATGGTATATACATAAGTAAATAAATACTGCTGAATATCTGACTAACTTCTCCCTTTTGGTCCCCTTGTAAATGATTGCCCATCATTTCTTACTGGGTGAATGCCTTGGTAGTTATTTGAATGTCAAGTGGAAAAATAAGTCCAAATCATACTTCACTTTAATATACATGGTTAATGGAGAAGTTGATACAGCATTCAAGAGCAATTTTTAGAGAGATATGAATAAGTGATTGGTAATTGCCCAAACTTCTGCTACAGACAGTACACATTATTAAAACAACTGTATTTTCATATGGGGATAGTACGTGTGCCACTGGAAATAATACTTCTGTACTTGCGAGACTACTGGAGAAAGTCATTAACAAAAAATGCTTACCACGTGGCCGCCTTGTGCTCCTCTTATTTGGACCATTGACAATTGTATTTGATGACAGTATAAGCTCACGTTGAGATCGCCTCCACTGTTCCTTGGTGATAACTGTATCCTCATCACGGAAGGTATAGAAATTTCGGTCACCAACTTGCAATGTGCAAGGTTCAAACACATTCAGCAATTTCAGTCTGAAAAAAGGATGTCACATATCAGTTGATTTATTTGGACAAGATGAACAACACTGTACATGAAAAATGCTAATGAAAAGTAGCATACATTTTCCCCCCCTCTGATGGTTATGAATAGATAATTTTAAAACTGCTTGTTTCTATTTCATGTAAGTTAATCCTTATTTGATAATTTTACAACATGATTTACTCTTTACCCATATTTCAAAATTTCAATGTTCATTTGTTTTCTCTATTTAACCTTGTATATCTGACTTTTGCCACGTAAATTTAACGTCTATGAAATACCTACTTAACAGGCACAAGCAGATCAAACGTCAATATGTCAGCAGCTGGTAAGTTCTTGGTTTTCAGTTCTCTTTACAGGGTGTATATGTGGACAAGGAAAAAAAAATTCCCAGATTTCCCGGTTAAAAATACACTTTCTCCCAGGCGAAAATACACTTTTTCTGAGTTAAGTGACAGTACACTTTTCCTCGGCACTGTAAAACTCATCAATCCTTTGAATGTTTATGGTTTTATATACCGACGTAGAATTTCCCGGCACTTTAGAAAACGAAACTTGGGGGTGGGGGAACATGTTTTGAAAGACCTTTGATGTGCAGCAACACATATGCTGCATTTTTCATATTGCAAAGATATAAATCTGAATTCCAACAAACACTGCATGTCACTTTCCAAAGCATTGAAATCGAGATTGCGATGCACTTTTGTAAGCCAGTCATAGCTCATGTCGTGTGATCTCACCAACTGATGACAGCATAAGACATGTGATGCAGTCAGACAATAACAAGATCACTCTTAAGTAGCACGAACACACAAATAAGAAAAGTTAATGGTTTACATTAATATACATAGCATTCACATAAGAAGATTAATAAACTGGAAGAGAAACTAAGCTTCCAAATATAATGTTGATCTTTTATGCACATGTTACACTTTAAGATACATCAAACAAATGTGCCAGTAAATCTTTAATAACGATGTAAATGTCTGATCTTCTGGGCTCGAAATTCTTCTAAATGGTCGTCCTCAAAGAGTGGATTTTTAAATGAGAGTCAAACGCTTTGAGATTTAAGAAATTCATCATACATTCTCGCACATAGTTCATCTTGCGTAAACGGAAATTTACTTTGAATGTAACACTTTTCAAACCACCAATTGCAACATTTTCCCACAACCTGTTAGAAATAGGGTCATTTCAGCAGTTGTCAGAGAGAGCCAGATAACGGGCATCACCATGCTTGCGCAGCCGCGATGACGCAGGAAACCCTATGTTCCTATGTGTAAAACATTAAAAGATCTTACATTATGACAGAAAAGAAACAAGACATCAGAGGATACTTCAAGAGAATCAGAATTTCGTGAACCATACTAAAATACATAATTCAGCTTTAAGTGCACATTCGTATGTCCAGATTCGGATGCAAATTTTCTTGGAGTACCAGTACTGTATTATCTCACTTTTGGTTCTTTATTATCACATAATGCCATATGTGCACTTGAAATGCAGCAGTTGCCAACAGTGTGAAATTAAACACTGTTTCAAATAAATTGACTGCCTCAACGGAAAAGATGTAATAAAAGCCAAATCTCTTTAGCAAACCGACAAAAATAACTTCATTGTTCTGCAACGCGATTAATGCTTTCTGGTCAGAAAGGTGGACATAAAATCTGAAACTAATAACATATTTTAGCCTTCCGTGATTATGCAAACATATTTTAATTCATTTGCTAGCTCCCGGCCACAAAAATACATTTTGTTTTCATTTAACACGAGAGCAAGAAACATGGAGGAAACAACAAAACCACTGAACGTAAACACTGGTCACGTGGAGACAACTCACAACTCAGACTGCTCTGTGCATCAGCCCCGGATCTACGATATTTCCGAACCGGGACAATACTAGATAGTTGCACCCAGCCACACTTCTGTAACCAGAAGCAACTGCGCATGCCCAAGAGAATGCACACAACTACTCAAACGAATCTAATTTAAACAGTTGTCATGTCACGCTCATTGGAGGCAATTTGTTGTTACGAAGCATTGCATAGTCTTTCTAAAGCCTTTGACACACTTTGCTGTTGGCAGACGCTCGTCTGAGCACTGTGTTTTGTTATATATAACGCATTTCCTTTGCAACTTAAGTTTCATTTTCGTTTTCTTTTTTCCTCTCGTTCATGTTTTGTTGCTGCAGAATTATTCTGCAGTAGCAGGATACAGTAATATCCTCTGCTAGAGTATCGGTTCTTATCAGCCAAAAATCACAAAAATTTAACTGAAAACTACAACAATGAAAAATTCCCAGAATTCTAAACAATCCCTGGGTGTTTCCCGGTTTTCTCTTGGATAAAAAAAATTCCCGGGTTTTTCCCAGATCTCCCGGGTCGTATACACCCTGCTTTACGAATATTGTTTTGAATAAAATCTGAAACATTTGGTACAAATGTAGGCAAAGTGTTAAACTCAGAGAACAGCTTTAAAAAAGTTGGCAAGTGTATGGTTCATTTGAACACTATAGTTTTTTATTAGGCATGTTCCTATTTGAGAATCTATGTCCTTCTCTCCCTCCCACACTCAAACTTATTTACCCAGCCCAGTAACAGATTTAATGTGAACTCTAAATCATGGCACAACTTGGTATTTTTCATACACTTAGTATCACTGCAAGAGGTTAAAAAATCTGTAAGTATCAGAAAAATCCTAGAACTGAGGACTGAATCCCAAACCTCTGGATTAGTAGGCTGAAGTCAACAAAACCAAGAACATGTCTCAATTGCAACATCACACATCCCAGATGCAGCATTTCATTTGTGGATCAGATCACCATCAATATTTGTTTACAAATTAGAAAGGATCAATGCACCTTTTTGTGTTATCTGTAATTTGGAAACAGCAAGGACAAAGTGACAAAAATAAGGTTTCCAAATGAATTAATTAAAAAATGTTCCTTAGGTGATAAAACAAAAAGTAATTACTGATCTGGAAATGTCTGGGCATATGAAAAAGCTAAATTTGAATTTTTGGTGTTCAGGGTACATCTAAACACATACACGACAAACCAACGTAAAGCGCACAGTGAGGGATACTGTGTGTCTACTGTTGAAACCTTCACCCTATGAAATCTGCAAGAAAATTGCTAGCTATATTTTGATTGAAATAACTTTGCAGTTGAAATTTCCCCAAGTTGAGAGGTAGGGGCAGCCACCAGTCAACTGAAAGACTTTCTGAGCACCATGAATTGGCTGTTTTTATTATGTACACACAGTTTGCACAGTAAAACACTGCTGTTGCTTGTGGAGTTACTAAAAATAGTGAGCCATATAGTAAACAAACAGCTATTTTCTCTAGTGCCCAACAGTTATGAAACTTAAGGCTCATCACCAGATTCACAAAAAGCAGTGTCTGCTTGTGTCTGTATGTGTGGGTGGATATGTGCGTGTGTGCGAGTGTATACCTGTCCTTTTTTCCCCCTAAGGTAAGTCTTTCCGCTCCCGGGATTGGAATGACTCCTTACCCTCTCCCTTAAACCCCACTTCCTTTCGTCTTCCCCTCTCCTTCCCTCTTTCCTGATGAGGCAACAGTTTGTTGCGAAAGCTTGAATTTTGTGTGTATGTTTGTGTTTGTTTGTGTGTCTATCGACCTGCCAGTGCTTTCGTTCGGTAAGTCACCTCATCTTTGTTTTTTTTATATATATATATATATATATATATATATATATATATATATATATATATGAATATAATAGAGGGAAACATTCCACGTGGGAAAAATATATTCATCCCTATGAAATCCCCAAACCACCTTCCCTACCCTCTGGCTCCTACCCCTGTAACCGCCCCCGGTGTAAAACCTGTCCCATGCACCCTCCCACCACCACCTATTCCAGTCCTGTAACCCGGAAGGTGTACACAATCAAAGGCAGAGCCACGTGTGAAAGCACCCACGTGATTTACCAACTGACCTGCCTACACTGTGAAGCGTTCTATGTGGGAATGACCAGCAACAAACTGTCCATTCGCATGAATGGACACAGGCAGACAGTGTTTGTTGGTAATGAGGATCACCCTGTGGCTAAACATGCCTTGGTGCACGGCCAGCACATCTTGGCACAGTGTTACACCGTCCGGGTTATCTGGATACTTCCCACTAACACCAACCTGTCAGAACTCCGAAGATGGGAACTTGCCCTTCAGCATATCCTTTCTTCTCGCTATCCGCCAGGCCTCAATCTCCGCTAATTTCTAATTTCAATTTGCCGCCGCTCATACCTCACCTGTCTTTCAACTTCATCTTTGCCTCTGTACATCCGCCCCGACTGACATCTCTGCCCAAAAAATGCCCAAACTCTTTGCCTTTACAAATGTCTGCTTGTGTCTGTGTATGTGTGGATGGATATGTGTGTGTGTGCGAGTGTATACCTGTCCTTTTTTCCCCCTAAGGTAAGTCTTTCCGCTCCCGGGATTGGAATGACTCCTTACCCTCTCCCTTAAAACCCATATCCTTTTGTCTTTCCTTCTCCTTCCCTCTTTCCTGACGAGGCAACCATTGGTTGCGAAAGCTAGAATTTGTGTGTATGTATGTGTTTGTTTGTGTGTCTATCGACCTGCCAGCGCTTTTGTTTGGTAATATATATATATATATATATATATATATATATATATATATATATATATATATATATATATATATATATATATATATATATATATATATATATACACACACAAATCTGAGAACAATAGAATTCTGTAATGACTCAGATTTGTAGGTTTTGTCAAAACTAATACACAAAACAACAGACCGAAAAATTGATGAGATACTGGGAAAGATCAGTATGGTTTCAGAAGAAGTGCAAAACAGTGAAACTCATTTTCAACTACACAAAAATCCAATAGCTTTTAATTACAAGTTAACTTAAATAACAGAACAGAAAGGGTACAAACCTTTTCAAGTCTTCTCCCTGCACTAAAAATTTAGGCTGCTCCTTGTCATTGCCTGCTCCTTCACGGGAATATGCACGACACTGCCAGTGCACGCCAACACTTTCAGTTTTAACTTCTTCAACCACTACTTTGATAAATTTGTTAGGTTTCGAACGCATTGCCTTCATTTCTTTTGTACAGTGGACCCAATCAGCTTCTTCTAAACAATGTAGAGGTCCCCACAGAGTTTGGCCTGGGTAAAAGTCTTCACGGTGACCAGGAAACTCACATTCCTGAAAAATCAAATTATCAAGATAGAACTTTAAACTAGAATACAACAACCTACTACATAACACTGGATAATTGTATGTTGCGAGATTAAGCATTTTGTTCATTCCTTTGAACTGTAGCGAGGAGCAGTCTGTGGATGTTCTCAAATGACGTGGACCTCACAGATAAGGACAACTGAATTAAAAATTAATGTTCAATTAAAAATAGACAATTCTTTTTATAGGTATGTAAATATTTGCATACTGAAGCATAATTCCCAGGCAACTAAACCAAGCAGTGTCAAATGAACAAATTTACAATGATTTCTTATACACTAAAATGTATACATAAACTGGTTCCAAGAACTTCATCAACAGACTAGGTGAAACCAACTAGGCCCAAAAGGCCCACATTAAACTGTTCTTTCTAGTTTCTGAACATTTTTACAGTTGCCCAAAAATAATTTAAAATATAGGTTTCTGAAAAATGGACACTTTAATGCACAAAAGTAAGTAGCTTTGAGTCTTTATGTAGGTTGTTCTTATTCCTAGTACTGATTTTATGAACTCAGCTGTTAGTTGAAAAAAATACCTATGATTTACAACTAATTTCATTATGGAGTAAATATAATGAGGAAGAGTACTTGGATATCAAATTCTTTCTTCAATTCACAACATATATAACTAATAACTTTTAAACAATGAAAACTATTGGTTAGAGGAGATGTCCAAAAATACGAGAGCACATAATATACAACAGAATTAAGCAAACCACATCAGCTTTTTTTAAGTTTTAATATCAGCCATGTTTAAAAATATCAGAAGTTTACCTATTTCAGCAGCTTTATTCTGGTACTTTTTATCCAAACTAAATTAATAAATTTGTAATCGAAGAAATTTAATACTAATGAGTTTTACATCCCCACCTTTCACCATTTTCTCCTTACAAGTATCAGAGCCATCATCTGTGATGTTTCTTATGATTTTTTTGTTTCATTTTTGTTGTATACAGGTGAAGGTAGAGATGGAAAAGCAGCAAGCACATGGGATAGAACTATAGCACTGGTAAACTCATTGTGGCTGCAGGAAGAGGAGTTGTGTGTAGTGTACAATGATGGAGAAGAGGTTTTTTACAATACGCAGATGGCTCTGCCTGTAACAGGGCATAATAAGACTGCAAAGGAACTGCAACAGGATGTGCTAGGGAGAGAGGCGGGGGGAGGGGGAGGGGGTATCAACAGGTCTTGCACCTAGCTCTTCTTCCACAATGGCACGATCTACATGGCCTACATGGGTCATGCTTGCAGTCCGACTACTACCTATAGCATTGTCATCAATTGGGATGTGTCATTCAAACTTTTTCTTGGTGTCTTGATAAGGAGGTCAACTGGTTCATATTCCTAGATTTTCTTCTCCCTCTTTACAACTGAACATGGTGGCGAACAATGGGGATGGCATTCTGTGCAGGATACACATGTGAAGGGTTATTTGCAAGGGCTGCCCTCATCCACTGTCCTGCCACATGTCTGACAAGCACTGTCATTAGTGCAGTGGGACTACATGTATCCAAACCTCTGGCAACAAAAACATCTTATAGGAGAAGGGAAAGAGGGCTTTGACAACACACCTACAAACCCGTAACCTTAACTATCCCATGTAAAAATTTCCACTGTCCACCCTATTATCCTCGAGTCCTCTCTGGACGTGATGATCAGCATGATCTCCACACCACTCTAAGTTAGCACGCAGTTCTTGACTTGTTTGTAACTTGAGATCCAAATGGAAGGTGCTACTTAAATGCTGTTGAATCTGTTATGAGGGGAGATAGTAACTAGTACATCCATGAGTTGTCACATGCTTGAAGTGCTTCAATTGGTTGGTGTTCAATGTTCTGATCAGCAAAGATCCATTTCATATCATCTACAATGTAGCAACTTCTGACACAATAACCAATATTTTCAATGAAAAGCAGTGACTATGTTGTTGCAAAAGATTCTTTATCAGTTCTGGAGTGTACCAAGAACGGAGCATACTGTCCATTTCCATCCTCCTTGCCCGACTCTCATCTCATGACATCGCAAAAGAGGAAAACACCACCGTGGGATTGTATGCCTCTGCATTAAAATCTTGCTTTCTATCCATGTTGACATCCGTGTTGCACAACCACTGGTGTGTGAGAGTTGGACCCATTTCACTGCGAATGTTCGCCCTGATGCCATTCTGATCAGAGGCTCTCCCCAGGAGCTACCTAGTATAGCAGCCTTTACCTGGAATCCTGGTGCCCCAAACTAGACAGACACCTACTCCTTGGCACATGTGGGGAGGTTACATCTCGGGCATCAGCAATGTGATCCCTGCATTGTCAGGAGTGAGTTACAACCAGAAGGATACCTGACAACCCCCTCTCTCTGACAACAGGTTGGTTAGCGCTCTGGATTCCAATGCAAACATAAACTTACTCTAATAGTAAGTGTAGAACACCACAATGGATGGTGGATAGATTATGCTCCTCCTAAGGTGTCCTTCCCCAAATGGCCCACACTTCTGTGATATTTAAGCTAAAAACGTAGAGGCAAAGACTGTAAAATGAGCTAAAATGTATAAGAGTCTTAATAATGGCAGAGTTCTCAGCATAAAACCTTAGCTAAATATACAACTCCTTTAGTCACATCTTACAACAGGCAAAGATTTCTATTCTAGCTCACGGCACTGCAGGTGGGAATCTAAATGGCGGATGGCAACAAATCATAAACTGTTGTGAAGCAAGATTTCTGAAAATACTTTATTCGGGATGACAGGAAACTTCTCTCCCCCCCCCCCCCCCCCCCCCCATGAACCATGGACCATGGACCTTGCCATTGGCGGGGAGGCTTGCATACCTCAGTGACCCAGATAGCCGTACCGTAGGTGCAACCACAACGGAGGGTTATCTGTTGAGAGGCCAGACAAACGTGTGGTACCTGAAGAAGGGTAGCAGCCTTTTCAGTAGTTGCAGGGGCAACAGTCTGGATGATTGACTGATCTGGCCTTGTAACACTAACCAAAATGGCCTTGCTGTGCTGGTACTACGAACGGTTGAAAGCAAGGGGAAACTACAGCCATCATTTTTCCTGAGGGCATGCAGCTTTACTGTATATGTAAATGATGATGGTGTCCTCTTGGGTAAAATATTCTGGAGGTAAAATAGTCCCCCATTCGGATCTCCGGGTGGGGACTACTCAGGAGGACGTTGTTATCAGGAGAAAGAAAACTGGCATTCTACAGACTGGAGCGTGGAATGTCAGATCCCTTAATCGGGTAGGTAGGTTAGAAAATTTAAAAAGGGAAATGGATAGGTTAAAGTTAGATATAGTGGGAATTAGTGAAGTTCGGTGGCAGGAGGAACAAGACTTCTGGTCAGGTGAATACAGGGTTATAAATACAAAATCAAATAGGAGTAATGCAGGAGTAGGTTTAATAATGAATAAAATAATAGGAGTGCGGGTAAGCTACTACAAACAGCATAGTGAACACATTATTGTGGCCAAGATAGACACGAAGTTACTCTCTTGCTACTAAGCATTTACTACAAACACACACATCAATTTGAAAGTAGGTTTATTAATTTATATTCTCTCATAAATGAAACTTTCAACTTCACTGATTCTCATATAACTTTCTACAAACTTCAGTGCGTATTTCATTAATATACAATACTTACACAATCTCGCTTTTCATTGAAGTCTTCTAAACCACATGCATCAATGTCATTCACAACACATCGAGACCCATCAGCACAGCGTAGCTGAAGTTTAGATTGCACAGTTTTTATTCCTCCTACCCAGGAATCAAGACAGGCAGCAATATCGGCTGCAAACTCCTACAACACAATAAATATCACTTAATAAACGATGTAATCATCTTATAAGGACAAAAAAGTCAGGGGCAGAAGCTGTCTGTCTGTCTGTCTGGCTGGCTGGCTGCCCTTCCTGTTGCCAAAGTTGTCAGTTAACCTAATGGGGAAAGTATTGTGTGGTATCTGACTGAGTCTTGCATGTGTGGTATCTGACAGAGTCTTTCAGACTTTTTGTGCATGGTTTTGTATTTTGACTGCATCTGACATTTTCTGAACTGGAAACTGAATGCCACCAAGTTGCACAAAAAGCCTAAAAATCATCACTCATGCTGGCCACTGTACCAAAATATTGGCTGTTAATAAGGATTCAAACCAGGTCTGGCTACCCCTCTTTCTCTTACATCATTAAACTGCAGATTAAGCTATGCAGGTTGTCACAAGAGGAGTATTCAAAATGCAGGGATACAACAGGAATGGTAATTTGAAGCAAAATAGTCTAGTAAAGATGGGTTCTAAAACACATACCTTACGAGCTCTGAGCAGTTGTTCAGTAAGAGGGACGTGTTTCATAGCAGCAAAGAAGAACAAACGGTCATAGCTCTTAAGGTATGCCCTTAAGATCCATGTTTACTAAAATTTCTTGCTTCAAATCATTGTTCCAGTCATATCCCTAAGTACTGACCATTCCTACTGGAACACCCTCTATAAGACAGTCAAGTGAAGTAGGATACACAGGTGGAAAACAGTGATGAAAAGTATATCAAAATCTCCAGGCGCAACCAACATTAATAATGTATCTGCTGTATTGGAGGTGTGTGTTGTGCCATTTTGCAGTGCAAAATAAGTAAATGAAAATTCTACTGTAATACTATCAATGTCCTTTAAAATTTAACCACAGAGTTACAATAATGGAAATTCCTGGGCAGAAAAATAAAACAACAGAAAGGCAACCACTTACCTACAGGTGACTGGTGCACAGCACACAGAAACACATATTAGAAAACAGTTAACACTAGCTTTCAATCTCTTGCTCTTTTGGTTGCCTTTCCCTTATTTTACATAATCAGATTGTTTTTATTGTGTACATCCAGGTTTTATTTCCCAAACCATTAATTATTACTGCAAATATTTCTTCATGTATCTGCATTAATCGCAAGTACAGAAGCCATCTTTGGAGTAAAGTGCTTACAACTTTCATTCTAATTAAATATTTCAGTGTCATTACCCAAACCAAAACAAAGTTCAAGATGTGGATAAAAGAAGAAAGCTTATCAAAAGCAGCATTAACTCAGGAAAAAATGACAATAAATTTGAGCCTGTTGTTATAGTAGTGCTTCACCAAATCATCTAGTGCAACTCCCTAATGCTGCAATCAACTTTTCTCATTTGTATACACCACAAAATTGCATATCTGAGAGTGGGTGATCATACTGTGAGACATACGGGCACTGCTCATAACTATGGTGTTCAAATGTGTTGGGAAATTATCATCATCATATTCACTGTGATGAAGGACAACTGGAAAAGGAAAAAAATTATGAATTAAAATCCTGTCGACAATAAGGTTGTTAGATACAGAACATATTTTCAGAATAGGGAAGGGAACTGAACTTCTCCTTGCCAAGGGAATCATCCTGGAATTTGATTTATGTAACTATGGAAAACTACAGGAAATCTAAATCTGGATGACCAGATGGGGATCTGAGCTACTGTCTTGCCTGTGTGTCACCTTGCTCTGTGAGGGAAAAATAATAAGACTAAGATCATGCTAAACTGATCACATACAAGTAACAAATTCTACCCACAAGTTTGTGGTGTATATGAGATGAGGACTGAAATGTCTATCACTCACTCACTATCTGTTGCACGAGCAAATGTTTGCAATGGACATGCAAACTGAAACAGCCTCAATGGCAGCTCATTCTCTTTCTTGACAAGTCGTGGTTCAGATTTAAAAATGACAGTAGCCTTACTTTGATTAGCAAGAACCCAACAGCCTTCATCATCTTTTAAACATCTATTACAAGGATGCTTCTGGATGTGGCAATGTCTGTGTATAGTATGGTACACTTTTAGAAAGGTACAGAGATTCCCACTATTCTCATATGGCATTACTAGATGCACGTGAATGACATTTTTCATGACTACACGCATCCTTCACTCTGAAATAGGTGGTAATTTCACACCACAAGATAATGTTACACCAGTACACAGATGTATCACCAACTGTTACAATGCCATGGATACAAAAGAATTTTTTTAACTCTGCCAATATCTTTTACTGCTATAAAATACTATGTTTCATGTAGTCTTTACTCAAAGAATGATTTATTCAAAGATAAAACCTTCCCACATCACAAATGGTATACTAATTGAGATGGATTGTTGGTGCAACAATAATCAAACAGTTTTCTACATCAACAGATTATGCACTCTCAGCCACCATCTCTTTCCCAACCGCAGATCAGGGTCAGTGGCAGACACAGTGGACTTTCTGTACTGCTCATACATTGGCAATGTGTAAGTTTTGCGTAGTGAGTAGAATGATACTTTCACGAAACTAATGAGATGCGAGAAGAGAGGCAATTTACTTCTAGTGCTGAAACTGAAAACATTCTCTTGTAAGCTGTTTATTCACGGCTTTGTTCAGATATTTTTTTAAATTATAGTTCAGAATTCTGTTAAACAGACTGCTCTCATTTATTTGGGCTCCATGGTGATGCAGTATGGTGGGATTTGTCACTTTCAATTCCAAAAGAATGAAAAAGTATAAACACTTTGCCATCTGTACGTCTCGTACAAATTTATTCGCTTGGCGTCGGCAGCAGTAATTCAGATTACTCGGCTTGTCGCCGGCTGTCCTTGACATTATTGGGAGATTATAAATTGTTAAGTTTTATTAATCTCATCGGTTTCTCAATCCTGTTCTACTACTTTCATGAAATTTCGAAGATATACATACGTAAATAAATACAAAATTTGTTTGTTTCATATATTTATTTGCACTGTCCTTGGTACTTAGTATTTCTCCTTCATATGATATGCAGTAAAACAGTCTTCAAGGTGTAATGCAACTCCACAAGACTTGCACACTAAGTTGTTCGTTGTTCTTTTGTTTCTGGCACATACGTGGTAGTTTCTTCATTTTCATTTATTTGTTTATTCGTTTTGGAAACAAGTATTAGTTGGTGTTGCTTTGTATGTCTGGAAAGTCTGTCAACTGGATCATGATGAGTCATATGCAATGTAGTAGCAACCTCCAAGTTTTGCTCAGAAGCACGTACATGGTCTTTCATCCACAAATCAGACACTTTCAATACACAATCGTTAAATCGGAGACACTAGTGTCCTGTACTGAAATCTCCGGGTGGGAAATACTCAGGAGGACATTGTTGTCAGGAGAAAGAAAACTGGCGTTCTGCAGACTGGAGCGTGGAATGTCAGATCCCTTAATCGGGCAGGTAGGTTAGAAAATTTAAAAAGGGAAATGGATAGGTTAAAGTTAGATATAGTGGGAATTAGTGAAGTTCGGTGGCAGGAGGAACAAGACTTCTGGTCAGGTGAATACGTGTTATAAATACAACATCAAATAGTGGTAATGCAGGAGTAGGTTTAATAATGAATAAGAAAATAGGAATGTGGGTAAGCTACAACAAACAGCATAGTGAATGCATTATTGTTGCCGAGATAGATATGAAGCCCACACCTATCACAGTAGTACAAGTTTATATGCCAACTAGCTCCGCAGATGTCAAAAAGATTGATGAAATGTTTGATGAGATAAAAGAAATTATTCAGATAGTGAAGGGGGACGAAAATTTAATAGTCATGGTCGACTGGAACTCAATAGTAGGAAAAGGAAGAGAAGGAAACATAGTAGGTGAATATGGAATGGGAGTAAGGAATGAAAGAGGAAGCCGCCTGGTAGAATTTTGCACAGAGCATAACTTAATCATAGCTAACACTTGGTTCAAGAATCATAAAAGAAGGTTGTATACATGGAAGAACCCTAGAGATACTGGAAGGTCTCAGATAGATTTCCAGGGGCAGCTTTGGACTCTGATTATAATCTATTGGTTATGAACTGTAGTTTAAAACTGAAGAAACTGCAAAGAGGTGGGAATTTGAGGAGATGGGACCAGGATAAAATGAAAGAACCAGAGTTTGTAGAGAGCTTCAGGGAGAGCATTAGGGAACGATTGACAAGTATGGGGGAAAGAAATACAGTAGAAGAAGAATGGGTAGCTTTGAGGGATGAAATAGTGAAGGTCGCAGAGGATCAAGTAGGTAAAAAGACGAGGGCTAATAGAAATCCTTGGGTAACAGAAGAGAAATAGAATTTAATTGATGAAAGGAGAAAATATAAAAATGCAGTAAATGAAGCACGCAAAAAGGAATACAAACGTCTCAAAAATGAGACTGACAGGAAGTGCAAAATGGCTAAACAGAGATGGCTAGAGGACAAATGTAAGGATGTAGAGGCTTATCTCATGAGGGGTAAGGTAGATACTGCCTACAGGAAAATTAAAGAGATCTTTGGAGAAAAGAGAACCACTTGCACGAATATCAAGAGCTCAGATGGAAACCCAGATCTAAGAAAAGAAGGGAAAGCAGAAAGGTGGAAGGAGTATATAGAGGGTCTATACAAGGGCGATGTTCTTGAGGACAATATTATGGAAAAAATACAGTAGAAGAAGAATGGGTAGCTTTGAGGGATGAAATAGTGAAGGTCGCAGAGGATCAAGTAGGTAAAAAGACGAGGGCTAATAGAAATCCTTGGGTAACAGAAGAAATATTGAATTTAATTGATGAAAGGAGAAAATATAAAAATGCAGTAAATGAAGCACGCAAAAAGGAATACAAACGTCTCAAAAATGAGATCGACAGGAAGCACAAAATGGCTAAACAGAGATGGCTAGAGGACAAATGTAAGGATGTAGAGGCTTATCTCACGAGGGGTAAGGTAGGTACTGCCTACAGGAAAATTAAAGAGATCTTTCGAGAAAAGAGAACCACTTGCACGAATATCAAGAGCTCAGATGGAAACCCAGATCTAAGAAAAGAAGGGAAAGCAGAAAGGTGGAAGGAGTATATAGAGGGACTATACAAGGGCAATGTTCTTGAGGACAATATTATGGAAACGGACGTGGAGGTAGATGAAGATGAAATGGGAGATATGATACTGCTTGAAGAGTTTGACAGAGCACTGAAAGACCTAAGTCGAAAAAAGGCCCCGGGAGTGGACAACATTCCATTAGAACTACTGACAGCCTTGGGAGAGCCAGTCCTGACAAAACTCTACCATCTGGTGAGCAAGATGTATGAGACAGGCGAAATCCCCTCAGACTTCAAGAAGAATATAATAATTCCAATCCCAAAGAAAGCAGGTGTTGACAGATGTGAAAATTACCGGATTATCAGTTTAATAAGCCATGGCTACAAAATACTAACACGAAGTCCTTACAGACGAATTGAAAAACTAGTGGAAGCCGACCTTGGGGAAGACCATTTTGGATTCCGTAGAAATGTTCGAACACGTAAGGCAATACTGACCCTATGACATATCTTAGAAAATAGATTAAGGAAAGGCAAACCTACGTTTCTAGCATTTGTAGACTTAGAGAAAGCTTTTGACAATGTTTACTGGAATACTCTTTCAAATTCTGAAGGTGGCAGGGGTAAAATACAGGGAGCGAAAGGCTATTTACTATTTGTACAGAAACCAGATGGCAGTTATAAGAGTCGAGGGGCATGAAAGGGAAGCAGTGGTTGGGAAGGGAGTGAGACAGGGTTGTAGCCTCTCCCCGATGCTATTCAATCTGTATATTGAGCAAGCAGTAAAGGAAACAAAAGAAAAATTCGGAGTAGGAATTAAAATCCATAGAGAAGAAACAAAAACTTTGAGGTTTACCGATGACATTGTAATTCTGTCAGAGACAGCAAAGGACCCGGAAGAGCAGCTGAACGGTATGGACTGTGTCTTGAAAGGAAGATATAAGATGAACATCAACAGAAGCAAAACGAGGCTAATGGAATGTAGCCGAATTAAATCAGGTGATGCTGCAGTAATTAGATTAGGAAATGAGATGCTTTAAGTAGTAAATGAGTTTTGCTATTTGGGGAGCAAAATAACTGATGATGCTCGAAGTAGGAAAGATATAAAATGTACCCTGGCAACGAAAAGGAAAGCGTTACTGAAGAAGAGAAATTTGTTAACATCGAGTATAAATTTAAGTGTCAAGAAGTCGTTTCTGAAAGTATTTGTATTGAGTCTAGCCATGTATGGAAGTGAAACGTGGACGATAAATAGTTTAGACAAAAAGAGAATAGAAGCTTTCAAAATTTGGTGCTACAGAAGAATGCTGAAGATTAGATGGGTAGATCACATAACTAATGAGGAGGTACTGAACAGAATTGGAGAGAAGAGAAATTTGTGGCACAACTTGACTAGAAGAAGGGATCAGTTGGTAGGGCATATTCTGAGGCATATAGGGATCACCAATTTAGTATTGGAGGGCAGCGTGGAGGGTAAATATCGTAGAGGGAGACCAAGAGATGAATACACTAAACAGATTCAGAAGGACGTAGGTTGCAATAGGTACTGGAAGATGAAGAAGCTTGCACAGGATAGAGTAGCATGGAGAGCTGCATCAAACCAGTCTCTGGACTGAAGACCACCACAACAACAGCAGCAATCATTGATCCTTTCTTTTTTTACAATTCCCATGAGGATAGCAAGCACAAATCGTTTTCAAAGTTCGGGTCCCATAATGTTGACAAATTTGCCTTTTTTAAATCCAGTTTCCTTCTATTGCAATTTTGACTGTAGTACTTGTTGATTTAGTCGCTTGCTAATATATTCAAATAGATCGTTCCCAATATATAATTCTACAATAGCCTCAACACACTGTATATCTTTGGGAAATAGATTTGGACACAGAGATCCTTCAGATTTATTACTGGTCCTTGGTAAATCAAAGTCTGACCACTGTGCACTGTCTTCTTCGTCCGATTCATCCGAATCAGTTGACAACCGTAGCCTTCGCCGAATTCTTCTTGGACGTATTTCATTATCTTCTGACGATTCTGCTTCACTTTTATTTTTTTGATATCCAATGTCTTCTTGCCAATAGGCCAAGTCGTCCAGAAAGTCAGACAAGATGTCTGCACATTCATCATAAATAATTGTATTGTCTCTTCTGTCTGTCATGATGAACAGGCACAAATACTTATAAAAACCAAAAACTTGTTGACATGTGTAACTTACTGTTACCTAAACAAATCACCAACAGAATGCAAAAATTACTGAAGTGCTGTCGCCGGCCACTGTGCAATACTATGCTCAAGACACTACTATGCGGTCGCCGGCCACTGAGCGATACTATGCACGCGACACCATTGTGATGTCGCCTGCTGTTGACTGCTATTTCGCGCACGACACCACTGTACTGTGGTGTCGACAGACAGCATAGTGTTAAGTTTGACGGCAAAAATACTGTAGAAGTGTGTAACGTTACTATTAATGACAGTGTGGAAGTGCAGCAAAAGCTGCCATTTTTCCACATCTTTAATCCAAAAGAAGTCCTGGACTGCTAGAAGCAAATTAAAAATTGGGACAATTCTGCAATTCAGATGTATGTGGGTGAGTAAGTCCGGATCTGAGTTTATATCCGACAAACTGGACATGGCTACGAAAATTGTTGTTAATTGGAGACAATTTTGTGGGGACATTCATGAAGAAGTATGCCTTAGACAAAATTTGAAATTTGATGGTTAAGTAGTAATTGTTGAGACAGACAAGTCTTAGTTTGGTTGGTTGGTTGATTGGGGGAGGGAACCAAACAGCAAGGTAATCAGTCCCATTAGGTTAGGAAAGAAGCAGAAGGAAGTCACCCTTGCCCTTTCAAACGAATCATCTCAACATTTGCCTGAAGTGATTTAGGGAAATCATGGAAAGCCTAAATAAGGATAGCCGGATGTGGGTATGAACTGTTATCCTGCCGAATGTGATCCAGTGTGCTGTCTTAAATGGCTCTGAGCACTATGGGACTCAACTGCTGAGGCCATTAGTCCCCTAGAACTTAGAACTAGTTAAACCTAACTAACCTAAGGACATCACAAACATCCATGCCCGAGGCAGGATTCGAACCTGCGACCGTAGCGGTCCTGCGGTTCCAGACTGCAGCGCCTTTAACCGCACGGCCACTTCGGCTGGCGTGCTGTCTTAGTTTGGCCTAAATAACTATGGGAGATGGGACAAAAAGAGAGATAGATGGGGTTTGGAGGAATACCAGGAGGATCATACAAATGATTCCCCCTCCCCAGTGATCAAACACTGTTCTGCTGGACATTACTGTTGAAAACATTTTTCCATGCACGACAATAATTTCAATGTTTTCATGAGTAAAAGAGCTGAAAGATAAGGATTTTCGACATTTCACTATCACATGCTATGACACATGATGGTACAAGTACCACGGTGAACGCATGGGCTGCTATCAAAAGGTCACTTCATAACAAAAGGCAGTGCATGGCATTTTTTGATAGCTACTTGTCTGAATAGTGTGGAAAAAGCAGAATCAAAACGAATCAGATATGTTTTTGTGCTTTTTGACAACTGTTGTCTTGGTTTGCAATCCATATGAATAAAATTTCTTCCAGTTTCATATTTATTTATTTATTCTCCATTCACAATACTTAATCCTACCATAAGCAGCTATTCTATTAATAATAGTGGGTGCCACAAATATTTGACTGTTTTGCCCCCATTATGTCACTAACTACAAGGTTATGGTTAGACTGGAATGTGAGAGGATCATCGAGAGCTGGTAACACCAAGGAATGTAAAAACTGCAAGTGAAATGAATAGCAATTAAATGTATAATCTTAGTTGTCACTAATATCTTGACTCTTTCTTTTGAATGTTTTGCTATTTCCAAGATTGTGATATACTGACATGAAAAAATATTTCTCCATTTCTTGCTTGCAGGCATGTCTTCTGTCTGGTGCTCTCTCACTGGCAGTGTAGAACCAGTATCCCCTTTTGTTCCCATCATGCCTCACGGTGAATACAGACAGTATCGTAGCACGAGGCACGTAAGTACATCACTGGCCCTAATCTAGACATTTACCCAGCAGTGATTTTCTCAGAGAGAAAATTGAGACTGTAATTTCTCGACATTGGAATCTCAATCCTTCCCTGAAACTTCCAATGGTATATATATTTGGCAATAGGATAACATCAATTATCATCGAAGCATTGAGTCACGTAAAAGCAACAAACTACAGAGTAAAACTGTGGCTACAGGCAAGACAATGTTTCATATATTTCTCACTATCTTGAAAATGTATCTTGAACAAAATTACTTCTTCAATGCCAACCATCACTCATTCTAAAAACATCGACCATGTGAAAGCCAACTCGCACTTTTCTTGCACAACCTACTGAAAACGTTTGATCATGACAATCAGGTAGATGCAGTATTTCTCAATTTCCGAAAAGCACCTGACTCAGTACCACTCCTACATTCATTGTCAAAAGTATGATCATATGGCGCATCAAGTGAAATTTGTGACTGGATTGAGGACTTTTTGGTACGGATGGAAAGCTATGTTATCTTGAGTAGAGAGTCATTGTCAGATGAAGCGGAACTTCAGATGTGCCCCAGGGAAGTGTGTTGGGACACTCGTTGTTAATGTTGTATATCAATGGCCTTGCACACAATATTAATATTAAACTTGGACTTTTTGCAGATGATGCAGTAATCTATGACGAAGTACTGTCTGAAAGAAGCTACTTAAATATTCAGTTAGATCTTGGTAAGACTTCAAAGTGGTGCAGAGATTGGCAACTTGTTTTTAATGTTCAGAAATGTAAAATTGTGCATGTTACAAAACAAAAGAAACATAGTATCCTACAACTGTAATATCAATGAGCCACTGTTGGAATCAGACAAATCATACAAATACATGTATTTCACATTTCATAGTGATATCAAATGGAATGATCATATAGCCTCAGTTGTTGGTGAAGCAGAAGGTAGACTTCGGTTTATTTGTAGATTACTGAGAAGGTGCAACCAGTCTACAAAAGAGATTGCTTACAAATCACTTGTGTGACTGTTTCTCGAATATTGCTCAAGTGTGTGGTACCCTTACCAAATAGGACTAACAAGGGATATTGAATGTATACAGATAAGGGCAGCACGAATGGTCACAGGTTTGTTTGACCTGTGAGGTGTGGCACACAAGATACCGGTGACTCTTGAAGACACACAAATTATCCAGAGAAAGTCTATTACCAAAGTTTCAAGAATCACCTTTAAATGATGACTCTACAAATATACTACAACCCACTACATATCACTCACATAGGGATTGTGAGGACAAGATTACAATAATTACTGCACTGGGAATTCATACAATAATTTTTCCTATGCCCCATACATGAATGGAACAGGAAGAAATCCTAATAGCTGGTACAATGGGATGTACCCTATGCCATGACCCTCACAGTAGTTTGCGGAGTATAGGTGTAGGTGTGGATGTAAATGAAGATATAGGTGCTGCACTCAAGGAAGAAACAATACCCAGAGTTATCTCGACTACACAACTGGTTACACTGTCTTGGTACCCACGAACTCCCCTCAAACTAAACCACCAGTTACAATACACTGTAAAACTTGGTTTCTTTTGTATAAAGCTTCCAAAGATATTAACATGTATTTATTTATTTATTTACTTATTTATTATTTCTCCACCCTTAGACAAATTTCAAAATCCATGGATAACTGATTGTTTACTTTCAAGGCCATTAAAATACAAACAGAGTAAATGTCTCACCTCCAGAGGTATTAGGTGTTCACTCTTGACATTTGGAATGACTTGCTTACTGCCAACAACTTGGACACTGGCAGTCACTCGTATGTCACGACAATATCCACGCTGTGTGTCCTTGCCCTTCACCATACGTCGAACAACATCACCGGGCATCAATGAACGATCGGCCAAACATACCTAAATGAAAAACACAACACAACAGACTACTTACAATATCATCAGATGACTAACGAAATGCACATTTAATACACTGTAATAAATAGTTTTAAGATGGAATCTTGGAGCCACAACTTACGTAAATAAATATGCAGAAATAATTGAGCAACAAATACATAAAAGGTAAGAACAGCTTACCTACTTAAAATTTCACTTATTTATAGAACACTTTCCCAACACTCAATAAAGAAATCTTAGCCAGAATTCTGACAATACGGAAAGTGCCTGTGGAATGTAGTACCTCAACCATTCTCTAAGGTCAATTTAGTACGAGGTGAGTTTGAAGAGTCCATGCAAAGGCCAACAGATGGCACCACTGGTGCGTATTGAGATCATGTTTAGTTAATAGCATCTTTGGAAAGAACGCACACCGAGTTTCAGCCATATTGGTCTATTTCTTTGTGTTTTGCATTCATGTGAATCGACGACGTACAGTGATTGTCAAAAAATGGACAAAAAAGAATTTGATTTGGTGATTAAACCTTACTTTATGAAAGGCAAAACGCCTCAGGAGACTAAAGAGAAGCTTGATAAACATTACAGTGACTCTGCACCTTTGATTAGAACAGTTTATAAGTGGTTTCAAAATTTTCGGAGTGGCCATATGGGCATAAGTGATGCTGAACGTTCTGGATGCCCTGTTGAGGTTACGACTCCAGAAATCATTGATAAAATCCACGTTATGGTGATGGATGACAGAAGAGTTAAGATTGCTAGTGCTATGGGCATCTCGAATGAACAGGTACATAATATTTTGCATAAACATTTGGACATGTAAAAGCTACCCGCAAGATAGGTTCTGCAATTGTGGAATCGTGTGGAGTTTTGCAAGGATGGTTTGCAGCTGTTCAGGAAGAATCCGCAGGACTTTAAGTGTCGTTTCATCACTGTGGATGAAACATGGATACATTAGTACACTCCTGAGACCAAACAACAATCTAAACAATGGGTTACCAAGAGGGAATCTGAACCAAAAAAGGCGAAGACCATTCCTTCGGCTGGAAAGGTTATGGCGACTGTCTTTTGGGATTCGCAGAGGATAATTTACATCGACTATCTGGAAAAGGGTAAAACTATTACAGGTACGTATTATTCATCGTTATTGGACCGTTTGAAAACCGAGCTGCAAGAAAACTGCCAGCAATTGGACTGCAATAAAGTCCTTTTCCATCACAACAATGCACCAGCAAACACCTCAGCAGTTGTGGTCCCAAAATTAATGGAAATAACATTCCAACTCATTTTACATCCCCCCCCCCCATTCTCCAGACTTGGCTCCCTCGGACTACTATTTGTTCCCCAATTTGAAGAAATGGCTGGCAGGAAAAAGGTTTTATTCAAACGAAGAGGTGATCGCAGCAACTAATAGCTATTTTGCAGACTTGGACAATTCCTATTATGCAAAAGGGACCAACAAATTAGAACAGTGTTGGGTGAAGTGTATAAGTCTAAAAGGAGACTATGTCGAAAAAAAGGTTTACACCAAACAGGTAAGTAGTTTTTATTTTTGCAATGACTTTTCAAATGGCCCTCATATTTGACCACTGTGACTTATCATTGTCCAGGTTATTTGTAAGCACAATACTTTTAAATATAGTTGATACAGAAACATTTAAAAAATGGATATTAGGGGTCACTGTAGATCATGCAAAGTTTCATATCCCATTACGAGCATGAGTGCTGTCACAAAATTAACAGCAACTTTGAAAAATAGCATTTTCAGAACTATGCATATTTTGCTCTATTTCCATATCCAATTTTTATGACAACATCGTAATCTCCATGCATACAAATTGTGCCTTATGATGTAAATGTAATATTTCTACAAGGTATTCCTAAAGTATGCAAAAATTGTGCCCTCACTAAAGATAGGTAATGCAGGAAGTATTGAAACAACAGGTCAGTTTCACTACGGTCTTCTTTCTCAAAAATAAATCAATCTCTTACGAAGGACAGGCTGAAGAGTTTAACAATGCACAGTTTGGTTTTCAAAGTGAGAGAAGTACAATATTGTCCACTACGGAGTTCATAAAAGTGGTTTTTGGAACTCTTGACAGGGATGACTGTAATTCAGGCATATCCTTAGTCGTTTTCAAGACCTTTGACAATGCTGACCATAAATTACTGCTAAATCAGCTAGAGATGCTAGGTGTAAGAGGCGTAGCAAATAAGTGGTTGCAAAAAGGTGTAAAAGGTAAGGTAGTCCACACATCTGCTGATGGCAACTTTTTAGTAAAACAATTGGCAGGCAAGAAACACAAACATGGGTGTCCCTCAGAGTAACATATTGAACCTAGTTCTGTTCTTATTATGTGTCAATGACTTTCCAGATAGTATACAACATAGAGAAGAGTCCTCTTTACCGATGACAGCAACATCATAGTCACTGGTAAAGCACCACAGCCCGAGGCAGAGAAAGTATATGAAACCCTCAAGGATGTTTACTGTTGGGCAGTAAGAAGTAAACTGACACAGAACATAACAAAAACAAACAGTATTCACTTCGGCATAAAGAAGAAAAACAACCCTGTCACATTAGGCACACAAGACAAATCTGTTGATTATATAACAAGTACAAAGTTTTTATCCATGAATACTGATCATCAGTTAACCTGGAATGAGTACACAAAGATACTGGCAAAAAGAATGTCATCAGCATGTTATGCTTTTTTGGTGACACACTATTCCTATGTATACTTTATGCTTAGCTATGGGGTTCTTTTCTGAGGATTAAAGGCATGAAACATGGACAACACTTTTAAATTGCAGAAAAAGGTGGTAAGAATAATAACTAGTAGTAGTAGTTGAGCTCATTGTAGAGAGCTATTTAGAAAATTGAGCATCCTTATTGCACCAAGTAAATACATCTGTCGATGTGTGGTGTGTATCAAGGATAACTGTGCTTAGTATTCCACTAATTAGTTCTACATACAGTCATGGTGCGAGAGCCAGTATGGATTTACATTTATCAACAAAAAATAAATAAAAACCTCAAAAGAGATTTTAACAAATAAAAACCTTGAAACAGATTTTCTATCAGGGAACACAATTGTATAACAAACCGCCTAAGGAAACGAAAGAAATGACTGAAATACAAATGTTCAAAAAGTAGCTCGTACTTAATGCATCCTACACAATTAAAGATTACTTGGAAGACTCAGTAGTTAGTAATAATGAAAAGGATTCTATACCCTGCTGCATTTAAATTAAAGTGTCATTCCATGGGAAGTTAACTAATAAAAAAATAAATAATAAATTTGAACCTTAATTACACAGAATTTTGTAATTTTTTCCTTTTTATTTTACATCAAACTAATTTTAAATCCAAAATTTAATTCGTTTTTGGAAATTTCATTTTTGTATTGTTAATTTTAAAGTTATCAAAATTGTGCAATTTGTCATATCTTTAAACGTTAAAATGTTCACGTCTCAAAAACTATATTATGTATGCACCTGAAATTAATTCCATTTTATTCAGTTTATTGTAAGCTTTAAAAATGTGTACTACTGGAACACATCCATTAAACTGCTAAACTTTCCCAAATCAAACTTTTTTTTTTTTTTTTTTTTAATTCTGAAAATGCCATAGTCTGATTTTTTTCGTTTTGTTTTGCAAAGTCTGTGTTAGCTGTACACTATTTGTCAATGTGTCTGTGGCAAATTTCATTATGGTATTCCACAAAAGAATAGTTAAAATGAAATTACAGAGTAATAACTAAGCACACTTCTGTTTATCATTTTGAAACTGTATTAAACCATGCCATCTAGCCATTAACAGGAACAGCGTAAGGGATAGTGTGCCTTTTCTGCTTTATATAACTTTTAATTTAGTTGTAGCTACGATTTACTGAACAACACTATAAAACAATAACATTCACTTCTATTAACAGCAATTCACTTCAATAGAGATGAATTATGGAGATAAAGTTAGTAAAGCATTGGTGAGGGAAAAGAGAAGCAAGTTGCTGCTTGCATGTCATTACACCAACAACCTGACAACAGCTTTCGCATCCCGCAACTACCCTTCCGACCTGGTACAGAAGCAAATAACCAGAGCCACTTCCTCATCCCCTCAAACCCAGAATCCCCCACAGAAGAACCACAAAAGTGCCCACTTGTGACAGGATACTTTCCGGGACTGGACCAGACTGAATGTGGCTCTCCAGCAGGGATACAACTTCCTCAAATCCTGCCCTGAAATGAGATCCATCCTTCATGAAATCCTGCCCACTCCACCAAGAGTGTCTTTCCGCCGTCCACCTAACCTTTGTAACCTGTTAGTTCATCCCTATGAAATCCCCAAACCACCTTCCCTACCCTCTGCTCCTATCCTTGTAACCGCCCCCGGTGTAAAAACTGTCCCATGCACCCTCCTACCACCACCTACTCCAGTCCTGTAACTCGGAAGTTGTACACCATCAAAGGCACAGCCACATTTGAAAGCACCCACGTGATTTACCAACTGACCTGCCTACACTGTGATGCATTCTATGTGGGAATGACCAGCAACAAACTGTCCATTCGCATGAATGGACACAGGCAGACAGTGTTTGTTGGTAATGAGGATCACCCTGTGGCTAAACATGCCTTGGTGCACGGCCAGCACATCTTGGCACAGTGTTACACCGTCTGGGTTATCTGGATACTTCCTACCAACACCAACCTATCCGAACTCCGGAGATGGGAACTTGCTCTTCAATACATCCTCTCTTCCCGTTACCCACCAGGCCTCAATCTCCGCTAATTTCAAGTTGCCGCCACTCACACCTCACCTGTCATTCAACATCATCTTTGCCTCTGCACTTCCACCTAGACTGACATCTCTGCCCAAACTCTTTGTCTTTAAATATGTCTGCTTGTGTCTGTATACGTGTGGATGTATGTATGTATGTATGTGTGTGTGTGTGTGTGTGTGTGTGTGTGTGTGTGTGTGTGTGCGTGCGTGCGTGCGTGCGAGCGAGCGAGTGTATACCCGTCCTTTTTTTCCCCCCTAAGGTAAGTCTTTCCGCTCCCGGGATTGGAATGACTCCTTACCCTCTCCCTTAAAATCCACTTCCTTTCGTCTTTCCCTCTCCTTCCCTCTTTCCTGATGAGGCAACAGTTTGTTGCGAAAGCTTGAATTTTGTGTGTATGTATGTGTGTGTCTGTGTTTCTATCGACCTGCCAGCACTTTCGTATGGTAAGTCACATCATCTTTGTTTTAAAATATATTCTGTCATTATATGTGCTCAGAATCACGACACTGGCACATTTTTTCCACCTTGTCATCTAAGGATGTTCATATAGAATGAAACCAGTGGCTTAATAAGTGCACATAAAATAATTCAGGTGGCTTTCTAAATGTTCATATTAATCAGTTGTGGAATTACATTGGGATCAAATATTAACTTCCTTCCAATTGTCTGAATGGGATAAGCAAATATGTCATCGGCTACTTTTTAATGTGAAAAATTCATCTCTACTGAAGTGAATTGCTGTTAATAGAAGTGAATGTTATTGTTTTATAGTGTTGTTCAATAAATAGTAGCTACAACTAAATTGAAAGTTATATAAAGCAGAAAAGGCACACTATCCCTTACGCTGTTCCTGTTAATGGCTAGATAGCATGGTTTAATACAGTCTCAAAATGATAAACTGAAGTGGAGAAGTGACATTTTGGTTATGCATCAAGTTTTATGAAGTTGACTTAGGACATGGCCTGTTTTAGGCAAACATTTAAATAATATTTTATGTAAGTACTACACGTTGCATCCTGTAGGATGACCATATCTAATATAATTTACTAGCGCATTATAATATTAACTTGTTGCAGGTTCTGAAGAAGACGTTATTACTAACGTTGAAACCTAGGTAAACGATAAAGTTAACCTGCAACTGTAGGCTGTATATTCTTATATAAACAATATCAGTTGCTGCCGCTGCATAAAAATGTTAAAAATTATTATATAAAAAATGATAAGCATGAAGAATGAAAAAGGAGATGAGCAAAATTTTTTTTAAAAAGTTGGATGTTCATAAAATTCAAGTGAGTCCAGATGCAGATGGTATGCCTTTTAACACATTACAAGACATATTGCTATGATGAAATATGGTGGATGGCTTGTATGCCAACAAGAGATAAAAAGGCGAAGTAAACCTTTCATTTATACATCCTTGTTGACCAGCTCTTTCTTATTCATAACCAAGATACCAGACAAACCGACAGTACTAAAAAGAACTTCATAGTTTGTAAACTGAATCTCACAACTGCCACTTGAAGGACATACAAACTATCAGATGAAGAGCTGTGAAAAGCTTTGCAGAAAATGTTACATGAATAATATTATGAGAAGGTAAGTTGCTACTCACCATATAGTGGAGATGCTGAGTTGCAGGGAGGCACAACAAAAATAGCCACAGGCTTTAATTGTGAGAGTCTTTTCGTTGCGCCCATCTGCGACGCAGCATCTCCGCTATATATGGTGAGCAGCAACTTTCCTTCTCATAATATTGTTACCCCCCCCATGAACCATGGACCTTGCCGTTGGTGGGGAGGCTTGCGTGCCTCAGCGATACAGATAGCCGTACCGTAGGTGCAACCACAACGGAGGGGTATCTGTTGAGAGGCCAGACAAACGTGTGGTTCCTGAAGAGGGGCAGCAGCCTTTTCAGTAGTTGCAAGGGCAACAGTCTGGATGATTGACTGATCTGGCTTTGTAACAATAACCAAAACGGCATTGCCGTGCCGGTACTGCGAACGGCTGAAAGCAAGGGGAAACTACAGCCGTAATTTTTCCCGAGGGCATGCAGCTTTACTGTATGATTACATGATGATGGCGTCCTCTTGGGTAAAATATTCCGGAGGTAAAATAGTCCCCCATTCGGATCTCCGGGCGGGGACTACTCAAGAGGATGTCGTTATCAGGAGAAAGAAAACTGGCGTTCTACGGATCGGAGCGTGGAATGTCAGATCCCTTAATCGGGCAGGTAGGTTAGAAAATTTAAAAAGGGAAATGGATAGGTTGACGTTAGATATAGTGGGAATTAGTGAAGTTCGGTGGCAGGAGGAACAAGACTTCTGGTCAGGTGACTACAGGGTTATAAACACAAAATCAAATAGGGGTAATGCAGGAGTAGGTTTAATAATGAATAGGAAAATAGGAATGCGGGTAAGCTACTACAAACAGCATAGTAAACGCATTATTGTGGCCAAGATAGTTACGAAGCCCACGCCTACTACAGTAGTACAAGTTTATATGCCAACTAGCTCTGCAGATGACAAAGAAATTGAAGAAATGTATGATGAAATAAAAGAAATTATTCAGATTGTGAAGGGAGACGAAAATTTAATAGTCATGGGTGACTGGAATTCGAGTGTAGGAAAAGGGAGAGAAGGAAACATAGTAGGTGAATATGGATTGGGGGACAGAAATGAAAGAGGAAGCCGCCTGGTAGAATTTTGCACAGAGCACAACATAATCATAACTAACACTTGGTTTAAGAATCATGAAAGAAGGTTGTATACATGGAAGAACCCTGGAGATACTAAAAGGTATCAGATAGATTATATAATGGTAAGACAGAGATTTAGGAACCAGGTTTTAAATTGTAAGACATTTCCAGGGGCAGATGTGGACTCGGACCACAATCTATTGGTTATGACCTGTAGATTAAAACTGAAGAAACTGCAAAAAGGTGGGAATTTAAGGAGATGGGACCTGGATAAACTAAAAGAACCAGAGGTTCTACAGAGATTCAGGGAGAGCATAAGGGAGCAATTGACAGGAATGGGGGAAATAAATACAGTAGAAGAAGAATGGGTAGCTTTGAGGGATGAAGTAGTGAAGGCAGCAGAGGATCAAGTAGGTAAAAAGACGAGGGCTAGTAGAAATCCTTGGGTAACAGAAGAAATATTGAATTTAATTGATGAAAGGAGAAAATATAAAAATGCAGTAAGTGAAACAGGCAAAAAGGAATACAAACGTCTCAAAAATGAGATCGACAGGAAGTGCAAAATGGCTAAGCAGGGATGGCTAGAGGACAAATGTAAGGATGTAGAGGCCTATCTCACTAGGGGTAAGATAGATACCGCCTACAGGAAAATTAAAGAGACCTTTGGAGATAAGAGAACGACTTGTATGAATATCAAGAGCTCAGATGGAAACCCAGTTCTAAGAAAAGAAGGGAAAGCAGAAAGGTGGAAGGAGTATATAGAGGGTCTATACAAGGGCGATGTACTTGAGGACAATATTATGGAAATGGAAGAGGATGTAGATGAAGATGAAATGGGAGATACGATACTGCGTGAAGAGTTTGACAGAGCACTGAAAGACCTGAGTCGAAACAAAGCCCCCGGAGTAGACAATATTCCATTGGAACTAGTGATGGCCGTGGGAGAGCCAGTCCTGACAAAACTCTACCATCTGGTGAGGAAGATGTATGAGACAGGTGAAATACCCTCAGACTTCAAGAAGAATATAATAATTCCAATCCCAAAGAAAGCAGGTGTTGACAGATGTGAAAATTACCGAACTATCAGCTTAATAAGTCACAGCTGCAAAATACTAACACGAATTCTTTACAGACGAATGGAAAAACTAGTAGAAGCCAACCTCGGGCAAGATCAGTTTGGATTCCGTAGAAACACTGGAACACGTGAGGCAATACTGACCTTACGACTTATCTTAGAAGAAAGATTAAGGAAAGGCAAACCTACGTTTCTAGCATTTGTAGACTTAGAGAAAGCTTTTGACAATGTTGACTGGAATACTCTCTTTCAAATTCTAAAGGTGGCAGGGGTAAAATACAGGGAGCGAAAGGCTATTTACAATTTGTACAGAAACCAGATGGCAGTTATAAGAGTCGAGGGACATGAAAGGGAAGCAGTGGTTGGGAAGGGAGTAAGACAGGGTTGTAGCCTCTCCCCGATGTTGTTCAATCTGTATATTGAGCAAGCAGTAAAGGAAACAAAAGAAAAATTCGGAGTAGGTATTAAAATTCATGGAGAAGAAATAAAAACTTTGAGGTTCGCCGATGACATTGTAATTCTGTCAGAGACAGCAAAGGACTTGGAAGAGCAGTTGAATGGAATGGACAGTGTCTTGAAAGGAGGATATAAGATGAACATCAACAAAAGCAAAACAAGGATAATGGAATGTAGTCTAATTAAATCGGGTGATGCTGAGGGAATTAGATTAGGAAATGAGGCACTTAAAGTAGTAAAGGAGTTTTGCTATTTGGGGAGCAAAATAACTGATGATGGTCGAAGTAGAGAGGATATAAAATGTAGGCTGGCAATGGCAAGGAAAGCGTTTCTGAAGAAGAGAAATTTGTTAACATCCAGTATTGATTTAAGTGTCAGGAAGTCATTTCTGAAAGTATTTGTATGGAGTGTAGCCATGTATGGAAGTGAAACATGGACGATAAATAGTTTGGACAAGAAGAGAATTGAAGCTTTGGAAATGTGGTGCTACAGAAGAATGCTGAAGATTAGATGGGTAGATCACATAACTAATGAGGAAGTATTGAATAGGATTGGGGAGAAGAGAAGTTTGTGGCACAACTTGACCAGAAGAAGGGATCGGTTGGTAGGACATGTTGTGAGGCATCAAGGGATCACCAATTTAGTATTGGAGGGAAGCGTGGAGGGTAAAAATCGTAGAGGGAGACCAAGAGATGAATACACTAAGCAGATTCAGAAGGATGTAGGTTGCAGTAGGTACTGGGAGATGAAAAAGCTTGCACAGGATAGAGTAGCATGGAGAGCTGCATCAAACCAGTCTCAGGACTGAAGACCACAACAACAACAATATTGTTACATTGATAATCTCTCGTTACTGGTTGGAAGAACTAGATTACACCATTTCAAAGAAAACTGCATTATATAATATCAGGCTTTCATAAGATTGTTACTGTATCACCACAATGTCTTTCTTGCTAAATACAAGTAAAATTTTTCTCATGCAAGAGACTCAGACAACACACTGTAACATCTACAACATTGTCTAATAAATAATACTGATTAATACACTCCTGGAAATGGAAAAAAGAACACATTGACACCGGTGTGTCAGACCCACCATACTTGCTCCGGACACTGCGAGAGGGCTGTACAAGCAATGATCACACGCACGGCACAGCGGACACACCAGGAACCGCGGTGTTGGCCGTCGAATGGCGCTAGCTGCGCAGCATTTGTGCACCGCCGCCGTCAGTGTCAGCCAGTTTGCCGTGGCATACGGAGCTCCATCGCAGTCTTTAACACTGGTAGCATGCCGCGACAGTGTGGACGTGAACCGTATGTGCAGTTGACGGACTTTGAGCGAGGGCGTATAGTGGGCATGCGGGAGGCCGGGTGGACGTACCGCCAAATTGCTCAACACGTGGGGCGTGAGGTCTCCACAGTACATCGATGTTGTCGCCAGTGGTCGGCGGAAGGTGCACGTGCCCGTCGACCTGGGACCGGACCGCAGCGACGCACAGATGCACGCCAAGACCGTAGGATCCTACGCAGTGCCGTAGGGGACCGCACCGCCACTTCCCAGCAAATTAGGGACACTGTTGCTCCTGGGGTATCGGCGAGGACCATTCGCAACCGTCTCCATGAAGCTGGGCTACGGTCCCGCACACCGTTAGGCCGTCTTCCGCTCACGCCCCAACATCGTGCAGCCCGCCTCCAGTGGTGTCGCGACAGGCGTGAATGGAGGGACGAATGGAGACGTGTCGTCTTCAGCGATGAGAGTCGCTTCTGCCTTGGTGCCAATGATGGTCGTATGCGTGTTTGGCGCCGTGCAGGTGAGCACCACAATCAGGACTGCATACGACCGAGGCACACAGGGCCAACACCCGGCATCATGGTGTGGGGAGCGATCTCCTACACTGGCCGTACACCACTGGTGATCGTCGAGGGGACACTGAATAGTGCACGGTACATCCAAACCGTCATCGAACCCATCGTTCTACCATTCCTAGACCGGCAAGGGAACTTGCTGTTCCAACAGGACAATGCATGTCCGCATGTATCCCGTGCCACCCAATGTGCTCTAGAAGGTTAAGTCAACTACCCTGGCCAGCAAGATCTCCGGATCTGTCCCCCATTGAGCATGTTTGGGACTGGATGAAGCGTCGTCTCACGCAGTCTACACGTCCAGCACGAACGCTGGTCCAACTGAGGCGCCAGGTGGAAATGGCATGGCAAGCCGTTCCACAGGACTACATCCAGCATCTCTACGATCGTCTCCATGGGAGAATAGCAGCCTGCATTGCTGCGAAAGGTGGATATACACTGTACTAGTGCCGACATTGTGCATGCTCTGTTGCCTGTGTCTATGTGCCTGTGGTTCTGTCAGTGTGATCATGTGATGTATCTGACCCCAGGAATGTGTCAATAAAGTTTCCCCTTCCTGAGACAATGAATTCACGGTGTTCTTATTTCAATTTCCAGGAGTGTATTAATGTAATTGTGAAATCACGGTATAACAAAGCACATTATTCATAGTCTTCTTTCAGTATGTATTATGGCATACATTAAAATATTTTCACAGTTGATTCCAAACAGGAATTTAAATTTCAGTGTACTAAATCGATTGTCACTAAAAAAACATATATTACTGTTTGCTTTATGGGTTAGTAACAAGTCCAACAGACAATGCACTAGGTGCTGCACGTGTCAGTATAGTAAAATTTCTTTTAATGTGTTCCCACTGGCATACCATCTCGAAATCTGGCAAACACATTGACAACTAATGTACAACTAACAAATTTTTCCCCCCCTCACAGACCAAAATATATTCAGATGTTAATATTTTCAAAATTTAAAAAATAAAAAAACTGATTTGGAAAAATTCAGCACCATTATGGATATCATCAAGAAGCACAAATTGTTAAAGTTTATCAGAAACTGAATTAAAAAGGTACAAATTTTAAGTCTGTCAGTAAAATAGTTTTTGAGATGTGGTCTTTTAAGGTTTAATACTAAACAAAAATCAGATAATTTTAGAAGTTTGAAAATTTAATAACTGAAAAATGAAAGATTCATACAAATTTAATTTGGGAATTTTCATGCAAACAAGTGCTAATTACTATAAATGTACAAAAATTATCTAAATATGAGATGTTAAGATCCAAACCATTGGTTGATTTCACATGGACTGACCCAAGAAAGTCATTTGTCAGGATCTTAAGTGCATGGCAGTAATGTCTTGCTGATGCAGTATCTCCCCCCCCCCCCCCCCCCCCGTCAAGCTGGGCAGATGGGAGGACAGGAAGCAAACCCGAGCGTACTTGAATATTGCTGGTCCAGGAACCTGTTGTCTGAACAGGCAGAAAGATATCACGAAAGGCTTAGCACCATCTGCATGGCCCACAAGTCATCAGCAGGTGTCCTTAGTGTTTCTGGTGATGAAGAGCAAACTATGCTTTTTATATTATTTGTTATCATAAGACATTTGTGTGTAAATCAAAGTACACTGTCTAACAGGGATCAATTCAATCTGTCTGGCCATCCTGATTTGTGTTTTCCGTGGTTTTCCTAGATCACTCCAGGCAAATGCTGGGATGATTCCATCATCAAGACCGCAACGGACCACCTGTCCTATCCTTATAGAGCATATTTAGTATTCTATGTATATATTTTGAGCTACTGATTTTTACTGTGCTACAGTGAAAACTCATTTATCATTGCAAGATGATCCTGGGCTGAAATAAACAAATCTTTTTCAAATAGCAAAAAGGTCTCTTTTTAGTACATTCCAGCATCTTTCTTACCTCAAGAAAAATCTAACATAGTACATGGTACATTCTGTTCTTGACTGGCAGATTTTCAGTACAGATTTTTCCAAGTAAATACAGAGCTAAGTTTGGGTTTGGTGTTAGCATACCCGGTTAGCTGTGCGGTCTAACACACTGCTTTCCAGGCGGCACGAACCCGCCCAGCAGTTGAGTCGAGGTCCGGTGTCGGCCAGTCTGTGGATGGTTTTTAAGGCAGTTTTCTATCTGCCTCGGCAAATGCAGGCTGGTTCCAATTATTCCGCCTCAGTTACACTATGTCGGCGATTGCTGCACGAACACTTTCTCCACATACATGTACACCATAATTACTCTACCAGGCAAACATTGGGGTTACACTCATCTGGTGAGGGACGTTCACAGGGGGTCCACTGGGGGCTGAACCACACAATAACCCTGGGTTTGGTGTGGGGCTGCGGTGGGGTGAGTAGACTGCTGTAGCCTGTTGTGAGGTTGTGTACCACTGAGGGCTATAGCGGGGACGAAGCCTCTCCATCGTTTCTAGGTCCCTAGTTCCACACAATACATTACAACGGGTTTGGTGTTAGTTGCTTCTCATGGCAATAGCACTTGTGATTTTAAAACACAATCAACTTTCCCAAGTGATAACATGAGCACTCATAGTCCAGAAAACACTGCACAATAGACTTGCATAAATGGAGCAGGATGTGCTTAATCTACAAGTAATGACCTGTGGTATTTTGAGATACTCAGTGTTTTGAGGCCACTAGTCACTCTTTAGCAGCAGTAACCATCATTCTTCACAATCCTTTTAAAACTGAGTACCATAGCACAGTTGGAGCAGAAGGAAGATAAATACCCAAAGACACAACTGGAAGTGACACTCTAAAGTTTGGTAAAGAAGTCTATGTGCTAGCCATCTTGTTCTGCAATTATTTATTATCGTTTACAATGGCACAAGCCTGAAGGGAGTACAGAAATAGCAACACAGTCCAAAACTAATGAGGACAAGACATGGTTCTTCACTGCAAGGGACAAATTATAAATAGTTATTGCAAACCTAATAATATCTAAAAATGATCATCCAGGGACAACCTTTCTTTTGCTCAAAGTGGTGTGTCAAGACATGACTGGCTTGCCATCAAAGGAAGTGAAACAAAAGTAAAACCCATGAATATTAAGAGAGATCTCCAGGGGATTAATTAATAAAATTATTTGAGTAAATTATGATTCCAAGTTGTTTTTCAGGTCTTCTCCATACTAAAATGTGTGACTACAAGATGTTTCCCACAAAGGAAAGCATATTTTATAAAAGTAAGCTGTCGAGAGTGAGGCTTCAGAATTTGAGAATGAATACATTCAATTCTAAGAATGAGGTTAGTCATAGGTTAATCCCGAATTCCTAGGTTTTCTCTCTGGCTATTCTGAACAGAACTAGTAAAGGGAGAATCATCTTCCTTAGGTTCGAAGCTCCTTTTGATGTTTTTCCATGTTTGTGATTTAAAGGTAAGTTTCTTTTTTTAAGTCTGCCTTACGCAAAGCACTATTTCTTTTTATTCACACAGACATGTTTCAACATGTATGTGTCGTCTTCTGTGAGTCAAATTATTTCTTTAAAGTATAATACCAAGTTTATAATAATGTATCTATTGTAATCTTAAAAACTATAACATGAGTATTTTGTTTGATTTGTTTTGATTGCTCACGTGAGAATTACACTTCTCGTGAAAATGCACTGTGTCAGACCGGTCTTTGTGGCTTTCTTAAGTCACTTCGACAGTATGGATTGCCCTGTCATCACAACTTTATGTAATTCCTCTCTCATATTTACTTCATACATACTTTCCTCAAAACATGATCTGAGCAAATAATTCCGTCTTCAAATTCAATGAGAGGTACTATGTTGTCACTGCTCACTTGGTCATTGTTTGTCTTACGTTTGGTGTGACACTGATTTTGAATGTTTCCAAAGAATTATTGAGGAGTGCCTTCTGGGGTATGACTTATGTGTTT
Source organism: Schistocerca serialis cubense (assembly GCF_023864345.2). NCBI lineage: Eukaryota > Metazoa > Arthropoda > Insecta > Orthoptera > Acrididae > Schistocerca > Schistocerca serialis. Next base: position 479,331,582 of record NC_064639.1, on the reverse strand, counting down.
TATGCGTGTGTGTGTGTGTGTGTGTGTGTGTGTGTGTGTGTGTGTGTGTGTGTGTGTGTGTGTGTGTGAGTGTAGAAAGAAACACACACTCACTAACTCACTGGGAGGGGGAGGGGGAAGGGCAGAGGGAGAGGGAGAGGGAGAGGCAGAGGTATTGAGGAAACAGACTTTTTGGATGATTGAGGGTGTTTATTATGTTTTATGTGGGGATGTTAGTTTGTACAGATCAGTTCACTGATGTCCCAAACAGTATTTTGTTCCCTAGTGTTCTATCTTCATTCGAGAGTTTCTTTCCTTGTATCGCTCCACCCCATTAACTGAGTGGTCTGCACTTCTAACTGCAATGCAACGGGCCCGGGCTCAATTCGTGCCGAGTCAGAGATTTTCTCCACTCATCAACTGGATATTGTGCTGTCCTCATCGTCATCTCACCATCACTGGCACGCAAGTCGCCCAATGTGGGGTCAACTGAAAAGACTTGCAAACAGCAGCCACCCAATGTGGGGGTCAACTGAAAAGACTTGCAAACAGCAGCTGAACATCCCCAGATGGGGACTCCCGGCCATCAATGCCCGGTCCTTTAGTGTGGCTGGTGATTTATTCATGTTTTCTTCTTTTTTAATCTGCTTTTTTGTTTTGTTGTTCAGTTGGTTTACTATTTGTGTGTCATACCCATTCTCTCTGGCTGTCTGTCATACTGCGCTCAGTTCCAACTAACAAACTTGAGTTTGCGTGCCTGGGGTGATTGGAATGTTTGTACTTAGGCTGTAGGTTTTCTGACTATTTCAATATTATGTTTGTTTGTTGATTCTGTGTACAGTGATGTCCTAGAAATTAAGTTTCACGTATGCTTCTATTTCAATAGCGGATTTTATTTTTGGATGAACTATGTTTACATCACTGTGTATGTAATTCTTTTATCTGGGTTTCTGTTTCGTCTCCCAAGCAAATGATGACATCTTTTCTATCAGTTCATTGGCGTTGTAGGTTTCTGTTTGAGGCAGTATACAATTTCTGTAGTACTGTATGTGTGTGTGTACCCATGTGGTAAGGTGGTGCATTTTTGAAATTAATTGCTGGTCTAAATGGACAGGGAACAGCTAAGAGAAGAGAGAACACAAATAATCAAGGAGAATAACACCAACCTCAAAAACAAAATCAACAGAATGGAACACTTCCAGAAAACTGAGCACAAAAACACAAGAACACAATGCAATCATCATAAAAGTGGAGGCATAGTACAGCAATAAAACAGAAGAATTCATAGAAGAGAAAGTCTTCATTAATCAGTAATCTCACCACGAAATCCCAAAGAAAAATTCAGAAACTTCTAAAAACCCTCAAAATTATCAGAAAAGCTTGATCCAAATGTGTGCCACAAAAGAATCCCAAAGCAACCACCTCAACCATTTAACAAAGATACATTAACGTCAATGTCCAATTACACCAATAATTAATTTAAAAAATACCATCTACCCACATAGGTAGACACATACATACAGTACTACAGAAATTTTACACTTTCAGGAACATCTGAAGCGTGCAAAAGACCAACAAACTGATAGAAAAGATAAAAGAAATAAATATGCCATCAATGGCAAACCTGATATCATTTCACATGTCCATATGTGCAAATGAGCCAATAGGTGTAACGATAAACATTATGAAAGAGCAACTGCAGAAATGAGGGAATACAACAAACGCACACAAAAATGAAATTGAAGCCATTCTAAACATTACAACAGAACAGAACTACTTCACTTTCAACAAGTAGATTTATCTACAAAAAGGCGGCCTCCCAATGGGCTCACCCTTAAGTAGTCTACTTGCAAACATATTTCTGAACCACACTGAAAACAAAATATTCAATGAAATTATATATCCAAAACAATACACAGTTATGCACTGGCACCCAGTGTGTAGACAACATCATTTGCTTGACAGATGAAACAGGCAACTGGATAAAACAACTACATACACAGTGACAAACAAAGTTACCTCAAAAATACAATTCACCACTGAAACAGAAACAGGAATGAAATTTAATTTCTTAGACATCACTGTGCACAGAATCAATACCAGCTGGGAACTGAACCTGGGCCTGCCGCATGCCAGTCAGATGCACTGACCACTCGGCTAAGTGTGCGGACCGATACAAGGGAAGGGCGTCTTGAATGAAAATAGGACACTGTGGAACAAAATACTTTTTAGAACTCAGCGAAATGTACAAGACATTTCCCCAACATAAAACATAATCAACACCTTCAACCACCAAAAAACATGTTCTCTCAATTTCACTCCATCCCACCCCCTTTTTCAATGCTCTCTCTCTCTCTCTCTCTTTCTCATTTGTGACACACACTGAAAGTTGTCTAAAGTTGTCTCCCAGCAGACACACCACAATAGTTACCAGAGAACATTCGAAATTAGTGCGACACTACACATACGGCAAACGAAGTGAGTAGTGACAACACAGCACCTCTCAATGAATTTGGAGACAATTGTTTGCTATGAAGAGTGTTTGGTGGAAAATGTGTGTGAAGTAAATGTGAGAGTGAAATTATATAAAGAACAGTATAATCAGTCTCACTAGAGAGAGAGAGATCCACAAGGTGTGCACAACAGGGCAGAAACTGTTAGTACAGTAACATACATAAACATTAAACACAAAAAGTAGGCTTCAAAAATGCACAGATAATTTTTACGACTACTTCACAGATAAAATGCTGTCAAAACAATGAAAAAGTGCTCTAAAATAGATCTGTAAAAATGGATTTTCACAAGGAATATAATTTTAACGTAACTGGAACAAACAAACAAAATACACAAGCTACACGTTTTAGGGCTGCAATAGAAACGATTATAAACTCTGTATTACACTTTACAAAAATAAATTTGACAAACAGAAGATGACACACAGTCATCAAAACACATCCAGATGAATAAAAGGAAATAGTTTTTGCATAACGCAGATTTTTTAAAAATATTTATATATACTAAAGGTAGGACAAAAATACATCTGGCCCAGAAAAAGCACATCAACGAGGTCTTAATGCTCTGCAACAGCTGTTCGATGTACTGAAGAGGATTTTCTTACACATAATGGTTTACATACTGCATGTTCACGTAATTTGACAGGATGAAGGAATGAAAAACAGAGGATCCAAATCCTACAATAACATTTCAGTCAGAAACCACTAGTAGAACTGAACAGTGTCTGGTGTGTAAGGATTATCTAACACACAACAAAAAATTTCTGATTAAAAAGATGCACGTATATTCTCATAACATCTTGCTTTATATATAAAAGCCAGCTTCAGAATTTTCCTTTGTGAGACTCCAAATCTACAAGATTTGTACCTTGATTTGAAATTCTAGATTTCCATATTTTATTGTTTGCATCACTTTTGCATAATCTTTCATTGAGTGTACCAATACCCATTTGCAGTGTGATATACGGTGAAATTTTGAACATTCACAAGTGCCATGATAAATTCATACTGATATCGTCAATTGTCGGCTCAATCTTTTAAATTTTTTGAGAACAACAGGCCTATCCTCATTCAAAGCAATCATTCTCTAACTTCATTGTATGATTATGTGAGAAAAAGGTTATTTTTGAGAATTTTCAGATGCTTACAAAACTATATTTTCGTAAGTTATCAGTATGAGTTTTTTGGTTCAGACGTATGATGAATGACAGCACCACTTAGGGGAAATGGCAGCAAGGGGCCTCATTCAGCATGTTGAAGAGGCTATTCTGGCAGCCACTGACGGAACGTGGTGCCCAACTGCAGACTGTGGCGCATATTGGAACAAATGATGCCTGTTGTCTGGGCTCCATGATCATTCCAGCGACTGGCAGAGAAGATTGAGAAGACCAGCCCTGCGCATGGAGTTTCAACAAAGCTCACAATTTGCAGCACTGTCCACAGAACTAGTCATGGCCCTTTTGGTTCTAAGTCAACTGGAAGGACTGGACCAGATACTTCAAAGTTCTGTGACAAGCTAGACTGTGACTTCCTGAACTTACGCCACAGGGCTGGGAACTGCATGGTCACCCTATATGGCTCAGGTGTGCACTGCACATCAGAGGATGCTACTCAGGGAGCTGAATGGATGTGGGGTGCACACACGGTATTTTTTTAGACTAGTTGACTCTCCATCCAATCCAGATAATGATAGCTGCAAGAAACCTGGAAGTATCATAGCAAGATCAAAAGAAATGCTGCCCACAGGTGAGAGTTTTAAAATCTAATGGTTAACTACCAATGCATTCACAATGGAGTGCCAGTTTTTGAAATGCTCCTGAAAAGCAGTGAAGTTCATATAATACTAGGTAGAGAAAGGTGGATGAAACATGAAATGGATAGCTGTGAGATTTTTGGGGAAAATTTAAGTGTATATAGAAAGGATAGGCAAATGGGAAATGGAGGTGGTGTATTTGTCACACTAGGCAAAAACCTCTACTCCTGAGAGACAGAAATTGAAGCTGCGTGTAAGACTGTTGGGCAAAACTCAGTATTAGGGATGAGCATAAAATGATAATTGGATCCTGCTATTGGCCACCAGACTCACCCCCTGACGTAATAGAAAACTAGAAAAGGACAACTAATCGACTTTCTCAATGTTTTTGTCACTGATGGCAGTCACTGGTTGTCCGCTACAGGGACTGTCAGAAACACTCTCCCAGCCTCCTCAAAAATAGGCAAACCACTCATACACACACTTCACAGACAGCGCTTTATCCCCATAAACACGTACCAGCATTGGATGCGTTTGCTTTGGTGTCTTGCCAAGCTTAAAACAAAACTTTAAATTGACCCTTTGCTTGTTCATTGTCCTGTTCTCAGTTCAGGACCAATGCACTAAACAAGCACTTCGTCCAAGAGGTCTAACACACAACAAACATGATGCTCAACTGAGCTACAGTGGGGGCAGGTTGTCAACACCGGCCGCTACACAGGTGCAGTGTTCTGAGTTGCCAGTGTTGTCCGACTGACCGTTCTGATTTCATTCACCAACCTTTATTGTCAGAGGTTGTAGTTGCTGTGCCAGTCAGTCTGATTGAGTGGGAAAACTTTTATCTCAGACTGGCCCAACAGTCACATTGTATTTATAGCTTATGGAAGAAAAAGGAGCAGCAGATGTATCGTCTCTTGCCTCATTCTATCACAGAATGTTGTCAGCTTTGCTGTGTGAACACACACTTGTTTTAAGTGGTTCTGCAACCAGGATCTTTAATTCAAAGAATTTTGATAGTTTATAACACATGGTAAAAAAATCATCTTCAGCTGAACCGTATCACTTTGCTGTCTACCTTTTAGCTGCACAAGAAAATAACCTTTGATAATATGATTTGAAGTTTCAAAATCTGTCAACTGAACCAAAACGTCATGAAAGTGACTATGGCTAGGTCATTCTCTGCCTTGCTGAACTACTTCAGTCACAGACTCGTGTAAGCATCATTACCATAAACAAAATCCTTTCATTTGTCCCTAGATATTTGTATCTGAGGAATCATTGTGCAAATTTCACAGAACTGGGAAACATTATTTGTTTTTGTTTATTTGCCTGTATGTATCCAACTCTCAATCATTACTATACGAATCTTCCACCGGCAGATGTAACTTTCAACAGCTATCGTTGCAGTAGAAGCAGCAGCACTCAAATTTTATAATTTCGAAATAGGTTCAATAAAAATTACACATTACTGAAAAATATTTCTGCAATGAACCACATTAATGAAAAATTTTCCACGCATCAAATTAAATATGTCACCAATACCATATGAATACACTAAAAAATTAAAATGAAACATAATGCATATATAATTATTTATGGTAGCTACTGCACATTAGTTTTAGTAGGATGCATAATAAAGAACACATTTTATTTCCTCTGCTAAACTATTAACAGCTTATAAAATTATTAATCAGAAATAACAGAAACAGTTTCTTTAAACATACAGTGTGACAGATGGATCCCACACAGACAGTGTACCATACGAGGGACATGTTCCATGGGGGACATTTGGAGATTGGAAAATTTAATTTTGTTTGTAATATCAAATTATGTATTTTATTTTTCACTAGTTTCTATTAACGATATAAAACGATTGTAGGCCTAGAATGTATTTTTTATGAAATCTATTTCCTAACAACCTACAAGACATTGCTGTGTCATGAAAAAGATACCTCCTACAAGAAATGTGTCCCAAGATCTCTAAGATATAACTTTCAGTGAAGATACTGTTCTAGTATGAAATAATTACTGATGAATTTCACCAGAAAGAAAATTTACTCACATCTGGAATTCCAATTTTCAAAAAAAAATTTTTTTTAATTTTCAAAAAGCTTGGAAAACTGAAGCAACTCTTTTTTTGTAGCAGACCCTTCAATTGCAAAGTGAGCAAACTACATTTGATTTTCAAGAAGAATGGAATTCATGTAGCCAGTGGTTTAATTTGATTTGTTACTGTTAAATGTAAGCACTTACTAGCATATAATTGGTTTTAGGCATTAGTGTGACAGCACTGCACTTCTAAGAATGTAATCTCTTCTGACAGATTTATATTCTTTTTTCTGTTAGAACATTTTGCCTTGAAATGCACATTCTGTCACTACACCCATGTGTTTTTTTTTCTGGGGTGTACACACAATGGTTCCTACACTCCAGCAGTGCCTTCAATTCATCTCTGGTTGTGGGTTGTGGTGGTGGTTGTTCTAGTTTTCACTTTTAGCAGGCATGACATTGCAGCCATTAGTACTCGAGCAAGACAAAATTAAAGTTACAGTGTAAAAATGACAAAAAAAGAAATGTTAGTCAAACAGCATTTTATGAATATATGAAAATGTTAAAACAGAATGGCGAAGGGGAAAAATGGGGTATGGAAATGTATGAAGATGGGCAGCAACTTGTTAACAAACCGTTGGTTATCACCATCATAAAATATGAACTGCACTGGAAATGGAAATGAGTGTACGGCATTGTGGGCCGCAAGTCCCCCATTCGGGGAAGTTCAGCCGCCAAGGGCAAGTATTTATTGCATTCGATGCCACATTGGGTGACTTGTGCATTGGAGATGGGGATGAAATGATGATAAGGACAACATAAAACCCAGGCCCTGGTCAGAGAAAATCTCCTGCCCCTGCCGGGAATCGAACCCGGGCCCCTTGGCATGGCATTCCGCCGCACTGTCCAGTAAGGTAACAGGGGTCCCAATGTAATGATAGAAACAAACATATAAAAGCACAGTGCTCAACAGGTGTATTAAGACTATTTTTCTTGCCTGAGAGACTGAGAAGATGTAACATGTGGCCTGGAAGATGGCCTAATAATAAACAACTTGTTACAACTTATTTTTTGTCACAAATCCTCCAACTGACATATATCCTTGTACTTCAACATAATGTTCATTGCATGTAGAGGTGGTGGCACATTATGCCACATCAAATAATGCTTATTATCTTAGCTGCATCTTCATCTTCACTAAGTGATTTGCCTGGAGCGTAATTCATTCTTGCGCACAGAATCATCAATATGTACTGCCATGTAATTGTGCCACTAAATTGTTCTCAAACAGTGTCTGAAAATCTGTACTACCTGACAAGGGTAGCACTGAAGAAGACATGGTTGGACATCAATGCAACTTCAACTTCATACATTTACACATCATCAGTGGTTTTGTAAATGGTTCAGAGTTACAATTTTCTGTAACAGATAGAAAGGCCACCAGAAAACTTTAGCATTGTTTGTGCTTTGTATCATTATCAGGAGTGGGATGGAATGTAAGGTGCATAAACAAAACAAAGTCAGATGTCAAGTGATCACTATGAAGGACACGGAGACCATGTGTAATTGTATGAGGCAGCTGAAAGAATTTGAAAGGGGTCTCCCATTTGGCTGGGTGGTCAAACATGCAATATCCAGATTTGTGAGGCATTTGGACTCAATGTAGGGCTCATGGCAACATGAGGGTTTGCGTATTCATTGTTAAGGCTCTGGTCAATCATGACAGACCATCACACAGAAGGGTTGCCGTATTGTGCACTGTGCAGATTGTAATCCCTTCACATCTGCACTTGCCACCCAAGAACATGTAAGGTAATCTCTGTAACATGCTGTGTCTTCCCAGACCGTTGATTGGAGACCAGCAGCAGCAGCAGCAGCAGCAGCAGCTGGACTAGGGAATTACCGTTCCACATGTAAGTTGCCATTAACGCCACAATAAAAATGGTTGTGTTTGGAGTGGTACTGTGACCAGGAAGGATGGACTGGTGGTGAATGATGTCGCACTGTGTTCATTGATGAATCGTAGTTCTGCACTAAGCCATATGACCAGTGGCAAGTGTGGTGGTGGCCTGGGGGTTACATCACATTAATCCATCTTTTGGAGACTGGGCTACTCCTGACGTCATTGTGTAGGGACCCATTGAGTATGATTCTAGTGTCATAGCTGGCAGTGACAGATGGAACTAATGGCACAATAGTACATCACAGACATACTGTGTCCTCACATGTTACCTCTTACGTGAAAGTATTGTGGTGCCATTTTCCAACTGGAAAACTGTGTGTCAGCAAAGGAATAAACATGATTACAGAACAGATAATAAGCTAATATAGCTGAAATACCATTGTTACTTGTCATAGTTACGAATTGTATATCAAAAAGCTTATTAGGTTTTAATCATGCAGTTATGTTTTTTTCTTAAATTCCATAAGAGCAGCAATAGTACCTGTGGAAATGTATGAATGTAATTGCGATGTGATAAGCAATTTCATTTTTTCAGAATTATTGATTTAACTGTTATTTTATTACACTTTCCTTTCCACATTACATATGAAATATGTCCCTATTTCAATTGAGGTATCGCAAAGATTTTTCACCTAATGATGGCACTCAACAGCTGACATTGTTGCCACAGTACTTAGTCACAGAAGTTCTCCTCATATTACTGCTGCTGGTTGTCATTCACGCTCATTTCATTTGAGCCTACGCTTCAATTGACTTCATGTATTTAGTAAGCATTCATTTGTGTGTAGGCCTTAATTATCTGCTTAAATTCACGAAAAATTAAAGTAGTTGTAAGCAAAATATGTCTCCTGAATTCCTGTCTGGATGTTTTTATCTGTCAACATTTTCCTTCTTCCATAAAATCTAATCTGTAAACAGGAAAGAAACATCAAACAAATCACTCATTCACAGTTAATTATTCTGAAAGCTCTCACTCGCATTTACTGTGTTGTCTATAATTTCGTAGTCTCTCTATTAGTTCTCAATGTCCTGTCCACAAATTTTATTTCAGTTGGAATATTTCTTCTTCAGTTTCAATTTCAGTCATAGTAAATCAGTTACGTCCACATTCCACAGCTCACATTCGAGATAAAACTTATGATGTGGGACATGGACCCTACACTCAATAAAATGTCTGCAAAGACAATATAAAATACGTATTTATTTGGCTACAAGCTAGTATTTTAGTTTTGTTACTACTGGAAACATTATCAGAGCATCTTTGTGTATTTCCCTCTTTTCTGTGCCAAACTTAAGATTCAACATCAGTACATGAAGAACAGATCTGTTTTTGCATCTATTGTGCATTTGTGAATATGTACTGGGTGATTCCATCTCAAATTGTACAGGTCACGCCAATTCATGGTCGCGAATTTCACTGGGAAAAAATATATTAGGCCTCTATATTATAAGTGTTAAGAGAGAAAGAATTTTCATTTTAGCTTCATTTTTGTAAATGGTAGGGCCTTTTGAAGAATGTATATTTTGTAAATAACTCTTAAAACAGTAGAGAACAAAAAAATGTGACTGGGTCATTTCATGTCCAGAGAACCAGGAGTCCACACTCTACCATCTCCAAATCTAATGAAATTTGGTGTGGAGATTCTATATGGTCTTTGATGTTTATATATCAAATTTCAGTTCAGTATCTTCAGTGGTTGAATTTCTAGGGGCTTTTAAGGAGAGGCTACTCATCTTCGCATCACATACAAAGGTGCAAATGTGACAAGTGTGCTAGGCTTTTTTAAAAGTTCTAGCACACATTTGGTCATTTGCTTTAATATATGTAGATAACTTTTTGTAGTGAATCACACCATGTCAAAAATTTGGGATTTAGCCACACCTAAATGTAGATATAAGCCTCTAAAGTGGCTAATAAAATCGTTTTGCTATTCTGAGAGCCAAGGTTTGACCAACCACTGCTACTTTTCAAATAAACCAATCATACCAGAACTTTAGAGGGTTATTCCTAACTATGATGTCTATATATGGATCAAATTTAAATAACATTGGATGACTAGAAGAAAAGATATGCAGCTCCGAAGTTGGTCAAAATTTTCTACATGCAAATTTTATATTTTTTTGGGAGGCAGTATCTCAACCGTGTCTAATTCAATTCTCACTCTCTTTTTTTCCATAGCTTGAAAGAGCATGCTTTAAGCTTTCAAAGCTATATTATTCAATTTTGGGATCTATCACATTGATAGGTAAACATACATTTCGAAAGTTGTTATTTTATCACTTCAAGAAGACTGAAAAGTGGAATATTTTGCTCATTATGTCCCACACTTAATTTTTTTGAGTATATAAATCAGTTTCAAACATATGCCATAAAACAAGTACAATACACAAAACAGCAAATTTGCAAAACAAAAACACTAAAGAGTCGGTTCCATTTTTGGTTAAATAGTTTTACAATTTTGTCAAGGACAGATTGAGGAAAACTGTGTTGTCTTCCTGGTGGTGGTGGTGACTGTGCTTCTAAAGTCATGAAAGTATGTTGCTCAGGAAACCAGCAGGCATGTCTAGCAGCTGGCCGGTGGAAGGAACAGGCAGAACCATGTGGGTGCATAAAGCTAATGAGGACATCATCTTGTTCATGCGAAACTTTATTTGAAAGGCATGGACAGCGATGGTATCATTCGATGGAGACAGTTGCTGATCATACAAATGCTAATACTCTGACATTCTTTGCCACCAAAAAAGATAACAAATGCATGTGGCCTAACTACAACCTTGCAGAACTTCAACAACAAATGAATAATTCTCAGCAAAATACATAAATATAATTAATTCATTTTTGGCAAGATTTCTTTTTAGCTGCTTAAGGTATAAACTCTAGTGTTTTGTCATATGTGATGGCTTCTTAAACTGGTAATTTTCAAAATCAGTGTCTCCATGAAGTATTTAGCAGTTCTCTGACATGTCTCCAATGTGTGTCTGTCAGTATGGACCTATTGCTGGTATTGCATTGTTTCTTCAGGGTCACATTCTGTAAAAGCATCTTTGCGAAAAGCTTCTAGTTGTATTTTTCCTTGACATTCCGCACAACATTGCAGCATACAATCTTACAATCTTTTGGTTCCAAACTTCATACAGTTTTCTTTCCTTCAAAACCTTGTATCATCTTGGATGGATGTTTCTGAAGGCAACATTAATTTGACATTTTGGTGAATTGCACATACACATATTGAATGTGATCCAGAAGCACCAACTAACGTACACCATTTCAGCCTGAACTTACAAAAATTTGAAAAGCTCAGCAGATTTCCATACAGCTTACAATAAGCAATGAACATTTCTTTCAGATTTGAAAGGAGCAGATGTTTCTGCTTGTGAATTTTTTCCCCATTTATTTTTACTGCAACTCATACCTTTTCGCATGGGCATAAACACAAAAACTCATCATCTTCAAAAAAAAAAGTGAGGATATTTTGTTGTACTTCGTTGTTGAGCTTTTTCCCTTTTCAGTTTGCATGTTTTGCCAAAATCCCATCTTTTATCTTTAGTTTCCTAGACTACTTCTCCATTTTAGTTGAAACAGCAAATTCTTTAACCATTTTTTCAATAGTCCACCTATTTTGGGCCAGAGTCAAAATTCGAACTTCACTACAAGTTTTTGAAGGCTGAAGCTTAAGTTCTTCAATTAAGATACCCATATCTTTAAATTTTTGGCACTCTTCCGTTTGTATCTGAGCAATATCTACTTGGCTCACCAGCAGCTGTGGCAATTATCTTCGTAATGCTACCTTAGGCTTTCAGAACTACGCTATTTATGTATCCCAATGAATCCCTTTTGCTAATCTGTTGAACCTTTAATGGTGACTCTCCATGTGATGATAATGAAATATTACTAGTAAAGCAAGCTTCAACAACATTCAACTCTTCAGTGGATGGTGATTCTTAATTATCTTGGTGGGACGATTCTCTCTGGACCACTTCTTGTCTACATTTGGTAGAAATTTTTCTGACCAAGTTTAAACACTTTAGTCAATAATTTCGTCCTATCAGACATTGAAATGGTCACTGCTGTTAAAGCCTTCTTGGTTACATGTTTTTCTTTACCAAATGGGTTGCAGCAAATCTTCTGCAGGAACTGAAATTTTGTCTCAACAAGGCATCATGGTATGGACAAATTTGGGCATCTTCAGTCAAATCAAGCCTAGACCTACATCATAGAAGCTTCTTGTCTATTGGTGACGTTTCCTTAACTGATTGTAATGGTGATGACTTATGACTATCGGCTCTGCCTGATCCACCAAAATAGCTCGGTAAAGGGGTCTCTTGGTTCATTTTATACAATAGTTTTTTGACCTCTAACAAGCAATTTTGAAAGCTTATGAATATCCAGCTTTGAAGCAAAGAAGATTCAGTCTTGTTTGTATATAAAATATACAAACTAGGCCATCAAAATAGATTGTTTTAATGCTTACAACAGTGATTATTGATTATGCCAACACTCAGTATTCAACACTAAGACTGTACAATGTCAACACTAAAGATTACACCTCACAGAGGACTGACACAGTGAAACTTGCCAATAATGAAAGCAACAACTGAAAGTGGTATTTCAGCAAGGTATCACTGCTGCGAAGATAGAGCTTTAAAAAACTATTGCTGCTTTATAGTGTCAATGGAAACTGAAGGACAATGCATATATACACAACCATGCAGTGTAGAGTAAAAACATTCTAAACGACAAAATTCTGTTATGATCATCTACATTTTATGACCTTAAGAGCATTTTCTGAGGTTTTATTATATTTATATTCTACACTGTAAAATAATGTAAAAACACTTATTACCACAGCTATATTCCCTAAAATGCAGGCAAATCGTATACTATTAAGACACTACAATTACACATTTTTTGATTTACAACTTCGAATTGTGTTAATTTTCCGTATTTAAAAAAATTCATTTTTCCTACTTTTGAATAGGTATTCTTACTCATCAATATGCAAGGTCGAGAATTTAAATAATATTGCTTTGAAAGCTTAAAGCATGCTCTTTCCAGCTGTGGTAAGGAAAAATAAGATTGAATAAGACAGTTGAAATATTGCTCCCCCCCCCCCCCCCCCAATTCCAAATATGACCCACTTCACAGCTGCATATTTTTTCTTCTAGGCATCCAATGTTATTTAAATTGGATCCAAATACAGACATCATAGATAGGAATAACCCTCTGAAGTTTTGGTGTGATTAGTTCATATGAACAGTAGCAGAGGTCAGTCAAAATTTGACTCTCAGAATAGCACAACGAATTTTTTAGCCACTTTAGAGGCTTGTGTCTATATTTAGGTGTGGCTAAATTCCAAATTTTTACCGGGTGTGATTCACCATAAAAAGTTGTCGATGTATGTTAAAGCAAATTACTTTTTTAAAACCCTAGCAAACTTGCCACATTTGCACAATCATACATGATGCGAGGGTGAGTAGCCTCTATTTAAAGGCCCTGAACTGAAATTTGATACATAACCATCAAAGACCATGTAGAACCTTCACACCAAATTTCATTAGTTGGAGATGGTCGAGTGGGGACACTTTTAATATTCGTCCCTTTGATGTGGAATGGTCCAAAAGTACTGGAGACTTGGCAGAGGTTTTGTATTAAAGCTCTCTCTTAGTGTGTTGAAATGATGGGCTTCCTTTAACTTACAAATTTAAGATGAAAATACGAAATTTAAGTTAATTTTCCCAATTCAAAAAAATTTTTTTTTTCTAATTTGGAAAGTTACAGAACACCATCATTCTGTCATATTACCAGATACTACTGATGTAGTTGTAAACAGTATCTGGGCAATTCCATAGTTACGGGTGTTACATGTACACACCTTATAATCAGGAAAAATAATGTAAGGAAAAATATTTATTGAATTTAATATTGAAAACTTTTAAGGCTTACATTATAATTCATGTTAGAAATGTTGATACTGGAGTTGTTTTATTGTTCTCCTGGTTATTAATCAAAAAAGAAGTGTTACGGGTGTTACCAAAAGTAGACCTGGCCCCCGTTATGAGTTAGGGAATTCTCTAATTTCTCCAAACTTGATGAAGCTTTTATTCTCGTAAAACAACTGTTAAGAGATATTGCCCCAAATTTTATTCTGAAATATAAGTTTTTATTTTTTTGGACATCATAACTCAGTATATATATATTTTTTGCTGTTCCGGGTGTTACATTAAATGTTACGGGTGTTGCATAGATGCATCAGATTTGATTCTTGAAGAAATAAATCTACCTCTTACAATTGCATAAAAAGAAAAGAAGTAGGCCTATTGTAGTTTATTTGGAATAAAATTATGTATTTAAGAAAACGTATTTGAAGGATAAAGCTATTTATTACACAAAAAAATTTGTTACAATTTTATAGTACAACTAGGCCAAGATATCGTTACTTACTTAACATTTACCTCATTTTGTAGGCCTAATAAATTTATGACAAAAGTGTTTTCTTATTATTGATAGGTTTAAAAACTTCATTTAATAATCTTTTTCAGCAACATCCAACTCAAAATTGAACTCATAGTACAAACGATTACCTTGTTGTTTGATTTCTGGTGTACTTGACAGAATTTCACAAAACAAATATCAGTTTCATCTAGTTTAAAAAGTGTTTTACTTTTTCCTACTGACTTCAGAAGCATTATTTTCACATTCTCCTCTTCAGCAACCTCACTCTGGCAGATTCCCAAGTAACGGTATTGAATTTTGGATAGGGTTGGCTAATTTTACTCACTTGGAATGTCAACCAAGACAAATAACCCAAATTTTAAATCAGACTTTTCAATTTTATTATTTAGGCTTAACTCTCAAGCACTTCCAATATTGTCTTGTGATTCAGATAGTGAAACAGTCTCCTGATCAGAATCATCAGAACTGCACACTTCATAGAAGTTTATGCATCTTTTTGCATGTAGGCCTAATGTTTTAGTTTTGGCCTCCTCAGTGATAAATACTGACACCCTTGTCATTAATGACTCTGCTGTTTTCGAAACCAGCAAATCAGTTGTGTTGTAAGGCCGAAAGTGATGGCAGCCCTGGATTTGAGGAATCGCTTGTAAATTTTTCCACCTTTCATCCAAAATAGGAATGTTATGCTCCACTGTTATCTTATCAACCCATAGTACCTTAATTTTAGAAAAATTCTTCAGAGTGTAGTCATAAAAGTCAATTGTGTTATTAATAATAACTTTCCTAGATCTAACAGCTGTCCACACGCTCCTCTTCAGTGCACCTCCAATGCCATCCATGGCTCCTTTACCATGTGAACTCAAAAAAGTTCCACTTAACTGGCAATCCAAAGTCTCTCTCAAAATAACATAGATTGGACAACGTATATTTATTTTTGAACTGCCCAGCACAGTTGGCAGAAAATATAAAAATTCTTTTAACTTTAGGAAAAGCTTTTCTAATCTCTATTATAACAGTTTTAAGAAAAGTCCATACACAATATTTTGTGTGTGAAAAATTGTTACTGGTGACTGCATAGGACCTGACTTCATGGTTTGCAAACCAAATGCAGAAAGTGCAAATAGTTACTTGTGAATGTGCCCATTGTGCACTCTGTACCTCATCTTGCGAAATTAGCGCATAATTCTCTGCAAAGTCCAGTTGAAGAACACATTCTTCAACGTCAGGGCTGTTTTTCTTCCTTTGAAGAAATCACTCTGCTTTATCTTCACGTAGCAATGTTTTTTTAAACTGAGGCAATTTGTCAACCAGTGATGCTAAGGCATAATCGCAGCTCCCTGAATTTTCACTAAGACAAGGATGATGTTTCGCATCTTTTCCCATTGATTCCAGACAATTTTTTTAGTTAAGTCAAAGCCTTCTGGAATAAATTTGCTCAATTTAATTTGACATTCCTGGCATGACCCTAAAACACAGTCTTCGTTCTGTGAATTACAACTTAATTCGTTCAATAATTCCTTGTGATTGCTTGGAACAGATGGAACAGCTTTGCTCAAAGACTCAAGTATGCTTATGAAATTGTAGTGGTACTTACACACACATACATACATTATGTGGTGTATATGATGATAGGAGAACAGAAGGTGGTCGCAGTGAATAAAACGTGGACTTTCCTACAGAAATATCTGGATGGAGTTTTTTGAATTCCTCGTAAACCTCACCTACAGTCAAAAGTAAGCGAAACTTTTGGAATTTCTGTTTACATTCTCCCTTTTTCCATACAGTTACAAGATCTTTATGCCCAGGAGCTTGGCGGCTTATGTCGTCCCTAGTGAAGAACTCGTGAATTTTTAGTTTTTCCTCTTCACTTAAGACTGGAGTTCTGGAATGTTTTGTATAACATATAAAAGTTTCAGAGCCAATTATATCGGAAACTATCTTTTTAATAACAGCAGATTTTTTACTGGGGCTTATTGGAAGTACCCTTTGGTTATAATTTAAATGCAGGGCCTAGGCCTACTAGAGATAAAGGTGGCATTAAACCTTCCAAATCAAGTTACGGGTGTTATACATGTGTTAAGTAACACCCGAAACAAAAATTAGTAACACCCGTAACAGCTCTAAGAGTGTTAAATAAGATTCCAGAATGCCATGTAATGGTATGATATTGTAAAACATGTGCATAACCTCACTTTTACAGAAAGGCATTGTACAGAACAAATTTACTAGATTAGAAATTAAACTTTTGTATCTTTTTTGTTACGGGTGTTACAAGCTGCATATATATTAAAAACTAACAAAATAAAGATATGCAATTAGCTCATCACAACAAAACAAATTATTATTAGCTACAACAATGTTGACTTCAATATTCTTTGCAGCAATAGAACAATCAGCCATAGATAACACAACTAATACTCATCTGGAAATAACATAAAACATACCTCTCTGTGGTGCCATAGAGTAGTGCACTTTAAACACTTTATGAAAGTAGAAATTTAATTTTTTCATATTCATGATTATTTTGCAATGAACAAATGTACTTTTAACTTGGCATTTTTAAAGTTGTATTTGTAATATTGTCATTTTAATTTTTTTGTCACAAAGTCTCTTTAACGTGGAATGACCCATCTTCTCTGCTCCAGCAATCTGGACTATGTAAAAATTTATTACTGAAAATGTAAATCGCCTAAGTTTTTAAGAATTATTTACTCAAAAACCGCTGTCCGAAAACTTTTTTGAGACTTATACAAAATACTGTTGGTTAATATGTTAGTAGTCAGTGCAAACACAGTGGACAATATTTATCTGTGTAAAGTGTTCAAAAATTTTTCAGCATTCTACATATTTCACATCACTGAGTTTCTAGAATAAGATATGCATGTTGGCAACACTGTTTCCAGTGTTGTTCTGTTTATAACGAACTAGTGAGAACTTGCACACAAACCATTCTGCATCGTGTTTTGTGTTTGGTTTGAACTTTTTGTTAGATACAATGTCAATGAGAAAATACAACAGTGAAAGAGTGAGGTGTGTAGACTATGAAAAAAAGACACAAGAAGGTAGTGCTTAAGAATAGTGGAGTAAATGCTTCACAGTTGTTGGAAATCTGTTGGAGGTACTGCAGAAATATCTTGGTCCTCAAGAAATCACAGCCATTGTGCAGGAATTGCTACACTCACTGCAAGACGAAACTGA
This sequence comes from Schistocerca serialis cubense, assembly GCF_023864345.2. Lineage (NCBI taxonomy): Eukaryota > Metazoa > Arthropoda > Insecta > Orthoptera > Acrididae > Schistocerca > Schistocerca serialis. The sequence continues at coordinate 479,313,673 of NC_064639.1, read as the reverse complement.
GTGACAACCCTCCGATTACCATCCTCCGAATGTGAAACTGAAGAAGACAGTGCACATGTTTGTATTCCTGGATTTGAAGTTGTTGACGTGTTGAATGTTAGTATTTCTGCTGTGGCCCCTACCACATTCCCCCCCCCCCCCCCCTAAATGTCCAGGAAAAGTAAGAAGCACAAGAAGAAAACAGTATGTAAAAAGAAAAGTTGAGGAAATTGAAACACATTTTACACAAGCAACATTTTCTAAACTTTGTGAAGTGTATAATGTAGATGCACTTGGTGCATCGAAGTGTGATGTGTGGTTTCTACAGCTAAATACTGCTATCTCTGCAGGAAAAGGTACAGTGACTGACACTGATACCAGATAGCTACTCAAAGCAGCAGATACAGAAATACATACCCACTTCCTCACATTATTTGATTTCAAAAGCTCGTAAAATAAAGAATGAGAAAGGTATTTAGGCATACCCAGATTCTTACTGTGGAAATCCATTGCAAGATGATACACTTACTGTTGCTCTGGAATATTATCTAAGTGAAGACAAAAAGTGCAGCAGGCGAAGTACTAATCAAGCTGATGTTATCTGTGTTACTGAAAATTGTGAAAAGGTAAAAAGATAGATGACAAGATCTATATGAGAAACATATCTCATAATGCAAAAGAAGAACCCAAATTTAAAAATTGGTGTCACAAAATTCTACTCCTTACAATCAAAATGGGTAAAATGCCAGCCAGGGAAGGATTTACTGCACTAAGTTGAAACTTGTTTGTTTCGCCATAAGCAATGACAGATGGACCTGATGCTTTCGTGCATATGCGAGCAGCAAGATAAAATGTTGGTAGGCCGAGTGTGCAACATTCCCTGTGCTGAAGTGATGACCGTAGAAACATTGCACCTTCAGGATACTGATAATGACGTAACCTATGCATAGTGGGAGGGCAGAGAGTTGGTGAAGAAGACAGCAGAGCCAGAGAAGTTTGTAACAGAGGTTAGGTGTTGGGTCATGAAAGGAATAGCTCACCATCATCATATCCAGATGATTCAAAGACAGGCCATAGCAGAAGTAAAATCAGCCACATCACAGAACACCGACACATTAGCTCTTCATTTAGACTTTGCTGAGAACAGGTCTGTTGCTTTGCAGAATGAAATTCAAAGTTACCACTGGCACACTTCACAGGTATCAATATTCACATGTGTTGCATGCTTCCTTGGAACATCACACTGTTTTGCTATTGTCAGTGATGATTTCATTCATGACAGTGCACATGCATGCTGCACTGTCAGCATGATAATTGATGAAATAGTATCTGGAGGCCATGCATTTCCTAAACATATATATGTAACTGATGCTGCAGAATCTCATTTTAAAAACCACTTTCAGCTTTATGAGCTTGATCAACATGGTAGTACAGGAACTAACACAAAAAAGGGATATTTTCAGCAACAGGCCGCGGAAAAAGTGCATGTGATGGGGTAAGAAGCCTCTGTAAACATCTTGAAACAAGATTTAATCTCCAGCATGAAGCTGTTGATGCTTTAAAGAGATGCTACTAGATTTGTACACACCATATCAACATTAGTAACAAACATGAAAGTCTTAATTCTAAATGAAAATACATTAAAGGAATTCTGTTTAAAAAAAGAGTGAAGAGTGGTATGCTATGAAGCCTGTGGTATGAATTCAGTCAAGTGACTACTGGGTTGCATCTCGGAGTGGCACATACATTACAAAGATGGTTCTCCATGAAATGCAGCCTGTTACTGCATGTGAAATGCAGAGACCACAGTATACATTAGAAGACTTTGTCGTGAGGACCTTCATTTCTTGGGGATGGAACTTGTCGTGAGCACCTTCATTTCTTGGGGATGGAACTGATAAGGATATCTCTCTTGAGCTGCAAGATATCACTGTCTCCTTCACGACACCTCATGGTCCTAATTACACTTTCAAACGGCCATCATAAAAGATCAGTGTGCAGTTTCCATTTCCCAAGTACTGCTCTTGTTGGATCATCCTTGTACGTGTGCAAATTCAGCTCTGTTATACAAGTTCAACGAAAAGCAGATGAAAAAAACAAATGAACTGTCTTCAACAGTGCAGTGTTGATTGTTACACTGTAGGCAATTTTAAATCATGGAAAGTCATGAAGTAGTAAAATCATGACAAAAGACAATAATGATTTGTGAATAATATCAAAAAAAGAAAAATGGGTATGAATAGTCTACATCTCATTTTTGTTATAAAATGATTTCGAACAAAGTTATCAACTGTTTTCCCACTCACATATAATGTTGTAAAGTGATTTTCATTCAGAAATACCTATTTTGCATCACATTTATTTAAAATAAGCTCTCAATTTAAATATTTAAGTGTCCATGATTTTTTGACCTTGAGAATAGAGCTAGGTCTACCTACAAAATTCTCACATTTTGTACAGACAAGTATTGCTCACTCTGACTGTACATTCACGAAGTACAATGACCAACTAACATGCGATGAAATTTTTAGGACATTTCGGATAGGGATTTTGGAGAAAAAGAATTTCCAAATAAAAATTTCAGATCCTTTCATCTTTATGTACAAATATTTTGTCAGTTTAAGAATTTCATGCATTAATGTCATTGATGACAGTTAGCAGTCCTTCCACTTTGTCATTTCTCATGACAGTTAACATTCTCTTACTGTTCATATCTTCAAAACATAATTTTGAAATTCGTAAAAGCTCAGAAGTGTGTTTGTATTAATCATGTCTTATAGTATTGGGAACAAAGTATTTATGGAAAATAAATTTTGATCTCTACCATTTTTGGTTTCTTTATTACAATTTTTCTTTTCATTACAACATTTTCACAAATACTCTCATTTAGAGAAGTCTGCAGCATTTTAACAAATCATCAGAAAATCAAAATATTGTAGTTTTGGAGCAGTATCATGTGGAACTTCAACAAATAATGATGCGACACATTCACTCTTGACCTGTATCATTTGATATGGAAGCACCCTACTTCGAAACTGCAATGGTTTGCTGATAGTCAAAAGTTATCGAAAAGTTGTAATTAATTTGTTAATTTACGGATTTCTATGACCTCAAAAATGGTAATTATTGTTATGGCAAAAATACTGAGTTTACACAGAGCAGGTCGACTCTAGGCAGATAGCTTTTGTTGTTACATATCCAAGAACTTTTTGTCAGTACACTACATTAATAGGAGGTCTTCACAAAGTGTTACATTGTTACCATCCAGAAACATTGAAGTAACGCAGTAGCTGACACTGAGTCACATTGAAATCTTGGTTGTGGCTACAGGTTTATTTGAACTCTCCCCAATCTTTAATGTCACCTTCAAGATCAATGCATTCACGATAAAAACTGAAGCTATGGGTAAATTCGGAAAACTTATTTCAGATCATGGACATGTCTATGAGGATGCATATCATGTGCATAAACAGCACAAACTTCGAAAAATGCAAGGGCGGTACACCATTCCCTTGTCCAAGTGAATCAGCTTTGGTCACCTATTAAGTTTATATTATATGGCAGCCTTGTTTACATAAAATTAGAGTCAATAAATTTCTTATGTGATTTTATTTAGCCATACTATAATCATGAATTTATAGAATATATCACTAATGTACTACAGGTCACAGGCTTTCAAACCAAAATAATGAAAAGTCAGTGTTTCAAAATGAAAGCAACTGATATGTTTGATATTAAACAGTGAGTGCAGTAAACATTGTGGTGGTTCTTAATTCACTATATTTTAATGGAATATTGATCTGTTGCTTGGGAATACACATTTTAATTTAAAAACTCGAAATTTGTAAGTGCATTCAAAATACAGACAACACAAATATTGTATCCAGTGTTACATGGCAGTCACCGAAGAAGCTTATTGTTATCAACTTGAAAATGATTAATCGGAATTGATAGAATGCCCGAGCAAACATTCGGTGCACCTTCTGTGTGCATGTTTTCTGATGAGCGTACACAGTACATTCCTAATTCAACTTTTCACAAATCTCTGGGATCTCACTGCAAATAAACTGAAAATTGACACGGATAAAAACTACTTCGACTTATGAATTCCTGAGAATTAATGGCTACTTGACATTTATCATCAGTTTATGTGAATAGGATCATTCCTTTCCAATTACCAATCCATCTGAGATTCCTCTGCATCCAATAACAATTTACGCTCACAGATAACATAAACCGAAGAGAGATTGTAATTTCAGTCATCACAGTCGGAAAAGACAATTATGAACTAACACGAGCCGAAAAGTCTTAGATAAATAGTTGTCTTGATGTTAGTTGCAGTACTGAAAACACTCTCAGTGATGCAAAACATTGATCTTTCACTTCGCCGCATTTGGCAAAGATGAACTACATACTGATCTTCCTTATTTAATGCAAAAACCTCTGCAAATTCTTGTCAGGGAGAGGTGATCCACGACATGTTTGGAATTTCAAGAAAAACGCAACTTTATATTTTTTTTTACCTTTCGCTCTGGAATGACTTCTTCCACTCCAGTTGGGTGCCACGCAACACGTATGTGCCCTTTCTTCATACGGCCACCATCTTCTGCATCCGAATTCTCATCACTACTGACAAGCTCTGAATTTTCCAAAACCATGCCAAACTCTATGTTGCCCTTCTTATTAACTCTATAAACTTCATCCTCATAGAAATACTGGTGCTCCGCAGCCATGATGGTCTTCACTCCGTACTCACTGACAGGAAATTAACTGATCGAACCAAATACAAGACACTGTTGACGCGATTTGCAAACGGTTATACCATTATAAAACCAAAAAGTATAATTTCCTCCCCAACCTTACTTAGCTCAAAACAATTAATACAGGCAAATAAACATTCTTTTGATGAAAGGAGCTATGACAAATGCAAAACGACTGTACAGCCAAAGATCTGTCGATTTGTAATTAAATCTCTGTGGTTATTAAAATAAATGCAAAACTAACTACCAATAAAATGTGTCCCTTAACACCTTAAAATATGTTTGGACGCAGCTTCTAATTTTAATGTCAATGCCGGAAATGCATTTGTCTCTAAAACTTGCAATTTGTGCCAAAGATTACAACCAACAAATTCACGAAACAATGTAATCGAGTATAATGAATGCGTGTTAAATCCCTAAGCTGGACGCCACTATTAAATCGAAACGATTCCTTCGCAGTTTGGGCTACATCCCCACGTATCTTTGAACTACTGTAAACCTAGACAATGAAATTATCTCAGATAGTACAAGCATGCCACGGACGTGCAGGCCCCACGTTCCACATGCGCAAATGTCTACGCACAACAAATGTGCGCAGGAAGATCTTACCGTGTGGACAGGAGAGTTGCGCATAAATGAAATGTCGGCAATCCTTGAAGTTGGAGTTGCAGATTTGAGCAAAATTGCTAAAATCTGTGTCAAACAAATGTGAGAGTATGGTAGCAACTCACATCTGCGTGGACAAATGATAATTTGTGGATTTCGTACAAAGTGAAATCTAAAATCGTTGATATGCGCGCGTCATGGTGTTAGGGAGTTCATTACTGGAGTTACTAAGCCACACACCTTAATGGGACGTCAGTTTCAAGGATTATAGCGATCGAGATAAGAAAGCACCGGGCTATCATACTTTGATGGATGAAACAAGAGCAATTGACCTTATGACAACAAGGGAAACAATCACGTTAAAAATTCGATGCGGACTTGAATAAAATTGTTTTTCACTCGAAGTTATCCTATGTCATGATATTTCGTGGCAATGACGATAAAATAAAATAAAAGTATTATGTAGACGAGTGCAGTCAGAATATTGCGTTGAATTGATAAAGAAACATCTTGCAGCAGTGTCTTAAGGGACATTGTTGTTCTTACATTTGCATGTCACAACATTTACTACAAAATGGAACGCAAACATACAGTCAGCTACCACAATGTCAAAAGTAAAACTTTTTGTTAGACTATGAATCCCTATCTAGAATTCAGAATGGAGGAGGAGGATGAGGAGCTTAGTGTTTAACGTCCCCCTGACGACGAGTTCATTAGAGACGAAGCGCAAGCTCGGATTGTGGATGGACAGAGAAGATGATGTGCCATTCCCTTTCAAAGGAACCATCCCAGCATCTGCCTTAACCGATTTAGAGACATCACAGAAAACTTAGATATTGACTTAAAAAGACTTCTAGAATTCTAAAACGTATTATCTCTAAATTTTCACAGCTGATATGTTACATAACTGAGGTACTTCGCTTGCCTTCATGACTCCTTCTTTGGGACAGTGTACATAGTTTTGCATGTGTCAGGTATTATTTTACTCAATGCTTGTATGGACATTGCTGTCGAAAATTCTAAATCTTTCTGTTGCCAGGAATGCCATTGTCGCTGTCAACCGTTAATGTGGTGAAATTATTACCTCATAAAAGTCTTTTGTCGTGCTATACAAGAAGTTACGAGCGTAAATAGATTTTTATCTGTCTCCCATTTCATCAGGCGCCGGGTTCGCTGTGTAATTCGTGAAGTACATTAATATGGCCGTCCGCGGTGGCCGAGCGGTTGTAGGCGCTACAGTTCGGAACCGCGCGACCGTTATGGTCGCAGGTTCGAATCCTGCCTCGGGCATGGATGTGTGTGATGTCCTTAGATTAGTTAGGTTTAAGTAGTTCTAAGTTCTAGGGGGCTGATGACCTCAGAAGTTAAGTCCCATAGTGCTCAGAGCCATTTTTAAATTAATATGTGAACACTACCATCGCTTAAGGAGCCACTGTCTAGGCCAATTTAAAACTTTCTTTCCACTTCTGACGCTTTATTAATATCTTAAGTCTAGTTTCGAACACAGACCACAGAGCAATTTCTTGCGTTGTGAGTTAGTGGTGTGGACTGAAATATCATTTGCGAGAGTGTAACCACTTGCCACTGAAGCTTCCTAGACCGACAGATGGCAGGCCAGCAGTAATTTGATACTAAGGTCTATATAAGTAACAGATCTTGTTTGATAGTGTGTCGTGTGTGATTTATTGCATGAACACACACCTGTGCAGACAAGTCCTTGCCTGACGACTGACCTTAATTAACATGTGTGTATGGGTATATCAAAATAAAAAAGAAAGAGAAGTTGTAATACTAGATTAATATGTAGTTTTTAAAACTTCCAGAAGGAATAAAAACTATAATATGCGGTTAATGAGTCGGTTAGTTAATGATGTAGAAACAAATGAGAGACAGCAGTCATCGCCTTCATATTATCCAAAACATTTGTAAGGTATATAGCACACTCCTAGATCGAAGGGTGCCCATACTCCAGCATAAAGGGGAGGAGTGGACTCCCCGCTATCTCTCAGAGGAAGGAAAAAATATAGTGCAATTAGCTGTTTTTCTTTAAAGCAAATGATTTAAAACTTGGTACTATGCAGGTGTTTAAAAGGGTCGTAACTGAAACTTTTTTTGTCTACTTGCAAGTAGCCATTCAGCTTCAGAGACATTAAAAACACTACATACCCTCAGTTTAAGCCCCCCCCCCCCCCCCCATCCCAACCCACACACAAGCTATCGCAGGGGCACCCTTGCTTAGATCGCACAAACGCTTGTGGTTGTCTATGACAAATCTTTAGAAGAGAAACTGGACCACTAAGCAACATGGCTTTTTTCCTTATATAATGTATGAAAGCAAGTCAGCAGTCTTTTCAGTAAGGACAACTGTGTGGATAAGTGATTGATCTGTGCTTTAACAAGAGGCATCATGGCCTTGCTGTTGTAGCTGATCAGGGTCTAGTGACACTAGAGATTGAGTCTCATAACAGAGGGGAGCAAAGGTTATTATTTTGTCGGGGATGGCGGGAGAGAAAGCGACACTTTGTGAGCAGTGTAATGGGCTCTTTCCTTGGCTCAGTGAGTGACGTGTGAGTGAAATATTGGTAGTTCCACTATCAGTTCTTCATTGACACATAAGACCTGTAACAAACAGAGTAATACATTGTGTTTTAACTCGCTCAATTCCTCGCGGCAGCAGTGCGGCATGGGGTCGCAGTGTGCAGATTCTAGTGACTGCTGATGTGGCGACGGCTCGTGTTGCAGAGGAGCACCAGGCGGCGTACTGTTTCACTCAGTACCGTGCCTGTGACCCTCTTCTCCTCGTGAATTCGCTCGTTGAGTTATTAAGGGGGGTAGGACGTCAAACGGACCGACTTGGAGCAGGAGAAGCATCACACGACATTTTAATTTCCAGTGTCTATACTTTTACAAATAAGTTAATAAAACTTTGTCAGCATCACCAGGAAGGATTCAGGATTCACACTCATTGCAGTGGAAGTTTGAAAACAAAACAAAATAATTTTCTTTTTTACGTGTGAAATTTAATTATTTTTTCACTTGCTAATGGCTGCATTTGTTGCTATAGGTACACTTTTCTTCATAAGTTAGAGAGATTCTTCGATGAATTTTGCACAGCATACATACCATACTTACAGCTGTACGAAACTCCAGAATTTATTTAATTTATGAAAAAACGAGCGAGCTGTTATATTTTAAACTTCACGTTTAGGAAAAATACAAATTTTATAGTTCATTATCTTAATTTTTACCACAGTTTTCAATGGATTTGGAAAATTCTAGAGTTTCATACACCTTTAAGTATGGTTTGTATGCTGTGCAAAATTCATCGAAGAATCTCTCTTACTCATGAGTAGAAGTGTACCTATAGCAACAAATGCTGCCATTAGTAAGTGAAAAAAATGATGAAATTTCACATGTAAAAAAAAAACATTACTTCGTTATGTTTTCGAACTTCCACTGCTATGACTGGATTCTGAATCCTTCCTGGTCATGCTGACAAAGTTTTATGAATTTATTTGTAAAAGTATAGACAGTGCAAATTAAAACGTCCTTTGGTGCCTCTCCTGCTCCAAGTCGGCCCGTTTGACGTCCTACCCCCCTTAATAAGCGGCTACGGCGTAGCCCACACTGTTCCATCCCAGAATCGAACCAGCAACCTTCAGGTTCAGCGTTTCCTGGCGGAGGTCATCAACCAGTAGGTTCACAGGACCCATTTGGTGAGACCACAGTCCCTTCATCCTCACCAGTCACCTGGGTAAGTACCACATGAACTTCTTTCTGGTAACATCTGGGATGGCATCTTCTGTGTTGACCTATTGATGCAGTACCGACATCTTCTTCTGTTGAGCAACGTAGTGACTAAGTCGTTGCAGCGAAGTATGATGTCCGCTGACTAACCGTCAATTCGTCCGTCGAAGCGACGATTCTTCGTCTCCTCCTTCTCCCCTCAAGGGACCCTCCTCATGTCCATTTGTCAGAGGTATTTATTCGGTGTTTTTGCCAATGTCGCGAATTTTCCTGGGCGGCAACTGACTCTTTAGGAGTTGATCTATGCTTCTCATGTTGGGCAGAAACGCGAGTAATGTCGACACTCTCTATGCTGGCATGGTTGGGCATCGCCCTGTCGTCCTCCACCACATTGCGAGAAAAATCATGCACGTGAATTCAGTATACCGACAGTTCCTGGAGCATCGATTGCTGATGTGCGAACTGCGCTGGTCATTGTTCTCCTTGAAAGCATACCTGTCTGCTTGGTCATTGATCTGTCGAAGTGCTGACTGATGCTGCACAAACTCCACTGGCCATCAGCCTCCTTGTTCGACTGCTGCCGCTTCCGAGTATTGTAGCTTAATGTGTCAAAGTCTCTAAAATGTTCACTTAACCTATAGTAAGTCTTTACATATTATTCTGTCGGATCTCTGCTTTGAACAACCATAAATAACACATAATTATTATACTCAACCATAAATAACACATAATTATTATAATAATTGATATACACCCTACACTAAGATAGTATGGTAGCATAGCTTGACGAGAAGCGAAATTACACAGGTTCAACCATGTATGATATTCAGCGCTATCGTATGGTTTAACTGGGTTTAACGATGATGACACTGGACTGGATAACATACATATAAAAAGTAAAATTCGTAGAGTAGGAGTATCTATGGTGTGAGTATTCAGATGTCCAGAACAGAGTTTAATCATTGACATACATTATGTCCACAGAGACATGATGTTGGTATGGCATAAAGTTTGGCCTTAAATATTCTGCAGATTTGGAATATCACTATATTGCTAATAAATACAGAACCTTGTACAAGCTTTTCATATGCATATAAATAATTCATATTCGATATTTGGCACGAACTTGGCTCAAAGCTTTGAAAAGTAAGTACAAGGACGCTTGTGACAAGTGTCACAGCTCAGAATTTGGTTTTTATAAGGAAAGTAGTGATAATCAACGCTATTTTTTGGATTTCTACTGCATTTCATGACACTGTCAAGACTCTGTTTTAAGAAATTATTCTTCAGCAGCATTTTGAAATGGGTTCCTGGTACATCAAACTATAAGTGTTCCAAAAACATGACATGTAGCTAATTAGCGAGTATCCTCTTATTTAAACCAATGTGCCGACTGGTTCCATGCATCACTTGTGCCAGCTTCTTCATCTGAGAGTTGAACTTGCGCTCTACACCCTCAGTTATTTGTTAGATGTTTTTCTAATGTCTAGTTTTCCCCTACAGTTTTTACGCTATATTGCTACCTCTTGTGTAGTGGTCGTCAAACGGTGGCCCACGAGACACATGTGGCCTAAATCAAGTATTCCTGTGGTCAGTTGTTCTCAGTTGTGTTTTAAAATAATGTAGACCTAGAGCCAACAAGCGAATCCAAAAAGTCAACTAAATGTACGACCTTATTGAAATTATAGTATTCCTGTTCAGTAGCAAAATATTCACAGACAGTGTACTATTTTAAAATGTGCTGAATTTTAATTGATGCTGGTGAGTTTGTCCAGGAGCTAAATAAAGCTGGTCGCTCATCTCAGGGGCAGAGACCGAGTGAGGTAGCGCAGGGGTTAGCACAGTGGACTCACATTTGCAAGGACAACGATTCAAATCTGTGTCTGACCATCTTGACTTAGGTTTTAGGTGATTCCTTCAAAACGCTCTAGGGAAACACTGGGCTGGTTACTTTAGAAACATACCGCCAATTTCCTTTCCTATCTCTGACACAACACTCAAACTTGTACTCTGATTTTGATGATCTCACTGTCAATGGGATGTTAAATCCTAATGTTCCTTCCTTCATGGGCAGAGAGGTATGCACCATAGCCATAGTGGGATAGAGGATATGAGAGGGAAAGCATTTAATGTTAGTCTTCTATTACTGACAAATCTGGAGTGTGTGTGTGTGTGTGTGTGTGTGTGTGTGTGTGTGTGTGTTTATGTGTGCATGTGTGTGTGTGTGTGTGTGTATGTGTGTGTGTGTGTGTGTGTGTGTGTGTGTGTGTGTTTGTGTGTGCATGTGTGTGTGTGTGTGTGTGTGTGTGTGTGTGTATGTGTGTGTGTGATACTGATCCATACTGATCAGCTGTTATAGTTAGTTAGTGATGCGTTCCATTGATGAATCTCATGGTAACCGTTATGATGTGGAATATGTCAAGTCCATAAGAAATGTACACATGAATTAAGTTATTTTTAAGCTTAAAATTTTTATTACCTACCTCATTCCTTTAAATGTCACAAAATGCATATGTTATACCTATAGATTTATTTATTTCTATTCAAGCATTCGTGAATGGAACAGAAAGAGTTGTCAAGGAGATATGTCAATTTATTTCTGAAACTGTTACTGCTGTCTGTCAGGCATTTTATTTCATCTGGTAATTTGTCAAAAAGTGTTACAACAGCACATTTTATCCCTTTCTGTGCCAAAGATAGGTTAAGTAGAGGACAGTGTAAGTCTTTCTTTCTTCTGGTATTATAATAGTGAATGTCACTGGTGCTTTTAAACTCGTCCATGTTGTTGACAATAAATTTCGTTACTGAATAAAGGTACTGTGAGGCTGTTGTAAGAATTCTTAGCCTTTTAAAGATGCCTTCAAGATGTGCGACCATGTGCCCAACACATTATTCTAACCACTTTCTTCTGAGCAGTGAATACTTTTTGCTTAAGAGTTGAGTTATGCCAAAATATTATTCTGTATGACATCAGAGAGTGTAAGTATGCAAAGTATGTTAGCTTCCTAATGACTACCTCGTCATAATTAGAAATTATTCTGGCTGCAAAAGTGGCTGAACTTAGTTGCTTTAGGAGATCCTAAATATGAATTTTCCAATTAAGATTCTCATCTACATGTACACCCAAAAACTTTGTATGATCTACCCTGGCTACTGACGTCTGTTGATGTGTCATATTGAAGGAACTGTACTCCTTGCAGTAGAAAACTGGATGTACTGCATTCTTTCAAAGTTCAGAGCAAGCCCATTCACAGAAAACCAATCAGTAAATTTTCCAAAGACCATATTTATATCAATTTCTATTGGATTTCCTTCTGCTGTATTAATAATGATGTTTGTATCATCAACAAACAGTGTCAGTTTAGCTTCTTGTTTCAGATAAGAAGGGAGGTCGTTCACACATATCAAGAACAGAAGGGGACCCACGATCGAACCCTAGTGTAATTTCACCCCAGTTAGGTGAGCTGGAAAATTTCCTTAAATCACTTAAACCGTATAAAGAATTTTTTTTTTTTCCTGTTCTGTAGATATCACTTGAACCACAGAATTGTAATTTCTGTAACATAATGTGATGGTTCATACAATCAAATGCTTTGTATAATGCATAGAAAATTCCTATTGGTGACACTTTACTATTTAAAGACTCTATTATATGGGCAGTGAAATTGTATACTGCTGTATCAGTAGAACAGCATTTTTGAAAGCCAGACTGTGATTTACTAAGTATCCCATTACTGTTGAGATGTCTAACCAGTCTTAAGTACATTAGCTTCTCAACGATTTTTGAAAATGCTGTAAGCAAGGATAGTAATTATTGACATCTGTAGTGTCCCCTTTTTTGTAGAGAGGCTTGACAATGGCATATTTTAACCTGTCTGGGAAAATACCTTGAGTTAGTGATGCATTACAGATATGACTCAGAACATCAGCTGTAACTGCTTCACATTGTCTTAATATCATATTAGAAATGTCATCTGCTCCAACGGAACATTTATTTTTCAAAGATTTGAAGATTTTCTTTGTTTCACAAGGGTTGTTAGATGAAAATTAATCTGACAAGGATTTCAGAAAACTGGCTCTTCCCTGTATTACCTGGATTTTTCTTTTGAACAATTCTCATAAATTTTTTCACCTACACCTAAGAAATGGTTGTTGAATACATTAGCTACTTGTATACTGTTGCTTAAAATGGTCTCATTCTCTTTGATAGTAATACTACCTATCCCAGTGGTTACTTTTCCTGTCTCTCTTCTAAGAACATTCTCTATTGATTTTATTTTATTGGCAGCATTGTTAATTTCATCTCTAATATACATATTTTTTTGATTTTCTGACAACTTTTCTCAGTACGTTACAATAATTTTTATAGTGTAAAATTACTTCTGGATCTTTACTAATTCTTGCTGTCTCATACAATTGGATCTTTACTAATTCTTGCTGTCTCATACAATTTTATTTTCCTTTCTGAAGACACTTTAACACCTCTAGTAATCCAAGGTTTCTTTGAAAACTGTTTGGTGTTACATTTAGTAATTTTTTGGGGGCAACATTGTTCAGAAAGAGATATAAATTCATCAAGAAATATGTTGCATTTATCATTAGCACTTGGCTCTTTATATACATCTCCCCAGTTAACATTTCTAAAACGTTCTCTGAAGTGCTCTATAGATACCGGGTTGACCACTCTTACTCTTTTACTTATTGGTTTCTGCACTGTACACCCTGATAGGTTTCATAAGTTAATCAATTGTGTATCATGGTCTAATACTATAGTATACAGGTAAACTTCAGACATGGATTTGTGAATGCACGCTACAAAGACAGTCATCTTCAAATGTGGTACATCTGTGTAGCATGGAAAATTAAATTAAATTAAGGCTGTTGTAACGCAATGCAAGGAGTAGAAGAAAAGTGACATTCAAAACATTTTGTAAACATTCATGAATTTCTCTCGTAATGCTTTTAAATATAAATACATTTGCTATTATTCATCAATTAATCATCTATTCTCACAGACAATGCAACAATACTTTGTCAGGCATATACAGTGTCACATCTATGGGGTCAGAGGGTGGCAGCAATCTGAAACAGAGAACATCAACATGAAATATTCCAAATTGTGCCGAATTTTAACGATTAGTACTTGAGGCCAACTTATCGCACCCTTACTACAGCTAGTCTGTTGTAGGCTCATAAGATAGTAATTTATTTAGGTTACGAGTTAATAATAACTTGGTATGTCCCACAATGTCAGTATTGGCTCTTGAGCAGAAAAGCTCAACGATCACTGCCCTACTACCACGAAAATTATTCCCTGATATCATATCCCCACCAGGTGGTTCTGTTAAGGACTGATCACCCTGTACTTTCAGACATTAATAAGACATCTGAAAGACAGCATGAGTAATACTGAAATATCTGTGTAGTAGACCATAGTTACAAAACACTAACTTGGATTATCTACAGAAGAATTGTGCAAGTGACATTAGATGAGCTGGGCGAAGATAGGTTTGTGCTCCATGGTAATGTAGAAACGCGTGAGGTATGGTCAGAAAAAGAAAAATCAACATTTATAGCGTTCACACATACATAAATAGTTTTTAACAACATTAATTGGAATACCTATCTGGAATTTCGTCAGGGACAAAATATAGAAACCAGACTGCAGTTGTAAAACTGAAAGGCTTGGAAACGGAGGTATCATTGGAGAAGGGAAAAAGACAGGGTTCTAACTTACCCTCAGTCTGTCATTCAATTTGCAATTTTGTGCAAGGAGAGATGAGTGACTTTTGTGATCTCGTACCGATACCCTCTCTGATCAAAAGCATCCAGACAGCCCTAAGTAATGTCGAATTGACCACCAGATGCCACAAGAGATGAACCTGCCTTTATAAAAGGAGACCGGTAGGATTATATTGCCAGTATAGAATCAGTAAAGGCAGAATGAGTCAGTCAGAAGAGCTCAGTGACTTCAGAAGTGGACTATTTGCTGGTTACTGGATGTTGCTTGAGTAAAAAATCCATCAATTATAGTTCAACCCCTCCAAAGCTGCCCGTATCTACTGCTGATGACATGATTGTGAAGTGGAAACGTAAAAGAACAACCACAGCTAAACCAAGACCAAGACCAATCTCCCTCTGAACCCTCCCCTGCACTCACTCACCTGGGAACTGGCAGGAAAATCTCAATCTGTACTGAGCTGCCGGTGTGAAAAGATGTAGGGTATCTTTAATTACTCTATATTGGGTATTACAGGTGTTATCCTGTTGGAAGAAGTTTCTAATACCGCTCGAAATTGGTGGCAAAAGCTCAGGAATGTGAAAGTATTAACCTTTCCAGCAACTACATTCCCTAATTATGTAATTACAATGCTACAGACCTTATTTCATCGTTTTTGGGATATGTAAGTGTTATCCTGTTGGAAAATGCTCAATTTTCCCCTGCGCATGTGCGTTCACTTTGAGGCATGGTCTAGGTCATTATACAGCTATCAACATTTATATGCATAACTACAAATCAAATAAGATCCAATAGACACGACAAAGATCGTGAAACACTGAAGAAATTGGCACTGCAACACATCTATCGATAGTAAAAAAACTCGCCTCAACACTGCTAAACTTCAACTACAGATCATATAATGATTCTTGAAATACTGCAGAAAATGGCACCCCAACACAGCTGTCGATCATAAGAGATCTTATCTAGACGCTGCTAAACTTCACCTACAGATCACATAAAGATTTGCAGTAACTTGACTCCTATCTTCACAGAAGCAGAAGTAAAGCTGTGAGGACGGGGCGTGAGTCGTTCTTGGGTATCTCAGTTGGCAGAGCAAATGCCTGCAAAAGGCAAAGATCCTGAGTTTATGTCTCGATCTAGTACCAAGTTTTAATCTACCAAGATATTTATCTGGTTTAACAAATTGAACAGGTGGCTAGTTTAACTACAGATGTCTACAGGCTTAAATTTTGTAAAAGTTTCATTCGTTCTCAGTAACTTATTTTCTCAAAATTGTCTTCTATCATGAGTGTAAAGTGCTTAAGTTTCCTTGAATTGTTAATCGCAGGCTGTGGCGTCATATTGTATTGGGTGGGGTTGCTAATTTGTGAAGTAAATATAGGCTCTTCAGAGGTTTTGCAGCATCTGCCATAGGTATAGGAAGTTAGAGCAACAAGAGAAGACGATTGCTGACCTTCTGGTCAAATAAGATAACACTAGGGAAGATATGGGGAGATTTAAGAGGAAGGACGGTAAAGAGATTTGAAAAGTGGCAACCGTTAACGGATGAAACAGGCATAAGATATCTTCCAATAGTGGAAATAGATGAGCAGAGGGTTATGATCCTGACTAGACACATATAAACTTGCAATTGAATGTGATATCAGTCAGTGTTCAGTGCAAAACGCACTTTTCTTATGCCCTCCTTCGTGTTATCATAGACTGCACATAATTTTATACATTTGTACTGGAGATGCAAGCTGTATGACGGGACTGTTCGTATTATGCCACATCAGTACATGACACTGGATTCTGCAATTGTTCACCTACCTAGCATCTTCGTAAGATGTTTTTGTCCCGGCACAGAAGTAGCACTTAGTTTGCAACTCCGTTGTTTCCGAGATGAGGTTAAATAAAATTTCTGTGAGGTCTGACCAAGGCTCGCTATACTAATAAATGAGTACCCAATGTTAACTTTGATGACAATGACATTTTAAATTATACTCTCAACAGATAACGCTATAAACAGTTAAGGTGAGATGTGTAAAACGTACACCTACAAAGTAATACATAAATTCAATAAAATATATGAAACTTATAATCCTGGTACAATATCTGTATTGTATAAATCGCAGTTACAAATCGAATTACACAGCGACTATTAAGCTGGGGCCATTTCCCATGGGAATGGGTACTCATTGGAACATCTGCTGACCGCAGCTCACTCCACACTTCTGTCAAACATCAGATAATAAATTCATTCTCAATTACAAATTGCTGGTTAATGTTGAATATTATGCCTCCTAAAGCCAAAAACACTACACATTCCCTCACTTGTGAGAGAGCCTATATTGGAATGTTCTTGTAGACAACAGACAGTTTTGAAATGAGTTCTACTTAAAGCATTAAAAATGAAAGTAATAATCAAAGTCATTTCAATAGCAGTGTCATCATAATGAGAGTCAGCCCCTAACTGAACTCCAAAGTTAATTTGTAAAATCCTTCAACTGAATGAGCAATGTTAGGAAACATTAATATCTAGGGCTAGGGTTTTTATGATAGAATATAACCCATATTTTTCGATTAGACATGTGTTTCTTCAACAAAATCAGACAATAGAAAATCTAGGATGGAATCTAACAATATTATGAAAAGGGTAGTTGCATCTCAGTGGAGATGCTGCGCAGCTGATAGGCACAACTGAAATACTATAGGAAAGTGAGCTTTCCTCCAACAAGGCCTTCTTCGAAATTACAAAGAAGGCCTTGCTGGCTGAAAGCCGACACTCTTTTTGTAGTGTCTATCTGCGACTCAGCATCTCTGCTATATGGTGAGTAGCGACTATCCTTTCCATTATATGCTTTTTCAACACATATAAATGCTTGTCATGAAAAAACTAAATGGAATGTGTTAAGACATACTTATGAATTTATAGCCATTTCCCACTGACTAATGTGTCGTAACCAAGTAATGTCAACAGTGTTGACACACTGTCTCTGTCTCAAATAGTATAGCGGATTTCATCTGCTAGTAGTAGCAAGTAGCTGAACAGTACTTTACTCGTGTGAGTAATAAGAAGGCCAAGAGGCTATTGAATTAATAGTTAGTTCACCTGGCCACTGATTCATTAGACAGCAGAACAAGTGGCAATGGATGCACTTGTCTGTAAGTAAGGCACTAAGTGTAGTGCCTTTAATAGTGATTAGAAAAAGAAGCCAGGTGACTCTTGTTCTTGATAGTAGGAAGCCCTTGTGTATTAGGACAGAATCACAGTGAAAGCGGTTTTGGCCGATGAATGTGTCTTAATAGGTATGTTGGTAAGCTAACTCACACATAAATATGTCCAATGACAAATAAACTTGTTTGAAAGAGTTCAAATCAACTTGCTACTTTATCGGATCACCATTCCTGTGAGAGATCCTTCTCTGCTTGCCTGCACTGACACTAAAGAACCAAGGACATTCTAATCCCCCTCGTCTTCACTATAAATGTTAACTAGGGGAAATCATGTTGATGGTGTGGTTTTTAGTCCAGAGACTGATTTGATGCAACTCGCCATGCTACTCTATCCTGTGCAGGCTTCTTCATGTCCAAGTAACTACTGCACCCTACATCCTTCTGAATCTGCTTCGTGTATTCATCTCTTGGTCTCCCTCTACGATTTTTACCCTCCACACTGCCCTCCAAAACGAACTTTGTGATCCCTTGATGCCTCAGAACATGTGCTACCAACTGATCCCTTCTTCTAGTCAAGTTGTGCCAAAAATTCCTATTCTCCCCAGTTCTATTCAGTACGTCCTCATTAATTACATGATCTATCCATCTAATCTTCAGCATTCTTCTGTAGCACCAAATTTTGAAAGCTTCTATTCTCTTCTTTTCTAAACTATTTATCTCCTTGTTTCACATCCATACATGGCTACACTCCATACAAATACTTTCACAAAAGACTTCCTGTCACTTAAATCTATACTCGATATTAACAAATTTCTCTCCTTCAGAAACGCTTTCCTTGCCATTACCAGTCTACATTTTATATCCTCTCTACTTCGACCATCATCAGTTATTTTGCTCCCCCAATAGCAAAACTCATTTACTACTTTAAGCATCTCATTTCCTAATCTAATTCCCTCAGCAGCACCCGATTTAATTCGACTACATTCCATTATCCTCGTTTTGCTTCTGTTGATGTTCATCTTATGTCTTCCTTTCAAGACACTGTCCATTCCGTTCAGCTGCTCTTCCAGGTTTTTCCTGTCTCTGACAGAATTACAATGTCATCGGCAAACCTAAACGTGTTTATTTCTTCTCCACGGATTTTCATTCCTACTCCAAATTTTTCTTTTATTTCATTTACTGCTTGCTCAATATATAGATAGAATATCATCGGGGAAAGGCTACAACGCTGTCTCACTCCCTTCCCAATCACTGCTGCCCTTTCATGCCCTCACCTCTTGTAACTGCCATTGGTTTCTGTACAAACTGTAAATAGCGTTTTGCTCCCTGTATTTGACCCCTGCCACCTTCAGAATTTGAAAGAGAGTATTCCAGTCAACATTATCAAAAGCTTTCTCTAAGTCTACAGGTGCTAGAAACGTAGGTTTGCCTTTCCTTAATCTATCTTCTATGATAAGCCGTAGGGTCAGTACTGCCCCACGTGTTCGACCTTTCCCAAGGTTGAGTACTACCAGTTTTTCCATTCATCTGTAAAGAATTCGTGTCAGTATTTGACAGCCGTGACTTACTAAACTGATAGTTCGGTAATTTTCACATCTGTCAACACCTTCTTTATTTGGGATTGGAATTATTATATTCTCCTTGAATTCTGTACATATTTCGCCTGTCTCATAGATCTTGCTCACCATATGACAAGAGTTTTGTCAGAGCTGGCTCTCCCAAGACTACTAGTAGCTCTAATGGAATGTTGTCTACTCCCAGGGCCTTGTTTTGACTTAGGTCTCTCAGTGGTCTGTCAAATTCTTCACACAGTGTCATATCTCCCATTTCAGCTTCATCTATGTCCTCTTCCATATCCATAATATTGACCTTGAGTACATCGCCCTAGTACAGACCCTGCATATACTCCTCCCACTTTTCTGCTTTCCCTTCTTAGCTCAGAATTGGTTTTCCATCAGAACTCTTGATATTCACACAAGTGGTTCTCTTTTCTCCAAAGGTCTCTTTAATTTTCCTGCAGGCAGTATCTGTGTTTCACCTAGTGATACATGCCTCTGCATCCTTACATTTGTCCTCTAGCCATCCCTGCTTAACCATTTTGCACTTCCTGCCGATCTCATTTTTGAGACGTTTGTGTTCCTCTTTGCCTGCTTCATTTACTGCATTTTTATATTTTCTCCTTTAATCTATTAAATTCAATTTCTCTTCTGTTACCTAAGGATTTCTACCAGCCCTCGTCTTTTTAACTACTTGATCCTCTGCTGCCTTCACTATTTCATCTCTCAAAGCTATCCATAATTCTTCTACTGTATTTCTTTCCCTTGTTCTTGTCAATCGTTTCCTAATGCTCTCTCTGAAACTCTCTACGACCTCTGGTTCTTTCAGTTTATCCAGATCCGATGCGGTGGAGTGGGGTCGATCGCCTGTGTTGTTAACACTATCTTTCAGTCCACCTACCTCGATACGATTCTTGCCAATGTCGCTTCATTCTATGGTAGCAAACAAGTGCTAGACAGTGTAAAGCAGTGTTGATGAAACTACTGCCTAATACCTACCACACAGAGACCGCGTAACTCTAGTTGAAAGTCAGTTCCTGAAAGTTCATGATTAAAAAAATCGGGCGTTCAGTATATTCAGTCTACTTGCAGAAATGCGTTTAAAATTAGATTAACTCTGTTTTTTATTTACATTGAAAGACTTGAAATGACTATCAAGTCGGTATTTAATATGGTGAAACGTTATCATTGAAAGTTCGCTGCCTGTTAACAAATATTCACTCGAAAAAGCAGCCAGAATTGTAGCAAGTCCGACCTGACTAATTTTGACGTTCTACCAGTCACAATTACTCGCGAGTTAAACATTCGTTCGTTTCAGTGGTTCGCCAAAACATTCCGTACAGAGCATGAAACACGCCATGCGGAGTTGTTACCATGATCAGAAAGTGCACACTCCGCATCTCTCAAACTATTTAACTTAGAAACACCAAACTTTCATTAAAATATTCGTAACTCCAGTCGCTTCAGTCACGATATGTTTGAATCAAAATTAGCTCACTATTTCCTCATCCTACAGTGTATTTTTAAGGAGCGATCTAACATCGCATTATCCAAAGGCCAGCTAGCAAGCGACTCCCTTGAGGTACTCTCCTCTCTGCTCACCCCTCTATTCACGCGGGAACAGCTTAATTCTGATTGGCTGTTGATCTAAACGGACAATTAGAACGTTCCTTCCTGGTCATTCTCGCGGCAAATATTGCCTTATCCAATCACTAATTTAATAGTAGCTAATGTCACCAAAACTTCAGTTTCTTGTATTATGTTTAATCAAAATAAGCAAAGTGTGAAATATTCTTCAAATTGATAAATAAACTTATTCTACCTCTAACTTCCATTCTGCTGCTTTCATACACAAGCGTGCTCACACAGACATACGTCACCTGAATCATGGCTGCAACATAACTTTCCCGAAGTTCGTTTGTACGAGGTTTTACGTAAAATGAAATGTTAAATTTTAACGCATGTGCCACATACACTCTCTCAATCATTCTCACGCACTCACATAACAAATGATAATCAACTAATAATTTTGAACGATTTTTGTATTTTGTAATACAAAGTGACTAAAGTTTTAAAAAGAAAATTCTAATTAATTGATTTTTACGCACAGACAATTTTGTAATAGCTTCAAATGATAATGAAATTGAATATGTTATAGTTCCTAAGTTGGTTTTGAAAATCTAGCGTAGGTTTTAAGACTTTTAGGGAATTCTCGTTATGCCCGAAACTATAATAAATAAAAATCTGAAATTTTGACAGCATCATTCCATTAATAACAAAAGGCTGTGTACAAAATTTGAACAAAATCGGATAATAACTAACATAGATTATTTAGATTCGTTGAGGGTATGAACCTTTGTATCGACAGAATGTACACTATGCAGTTCTCACGGCAGGCAGCGTCAGCTGTGCTGTGAGCAGAGTGAAAAAAAAAAGAAATCATAGCCATCCTGCAGTCACCTTACTAGACCGTTGCATGCCTTGCTGCAACGAGTGTTATCTCGTAATAACTTGCTGCGTTACAAACTCCCTACGAACCTAAAATTACTTTTAAGAGCATTTAAGGTCCCTATAGCAGCAATGTTATTACTGAATTCTTTAACGGAACCGACAAATTTAACTACAGGGTTTTTAATGAAAATTGTACCAACTTACATTTTTTTCAGATGAACGAAATATCAAAAATACATTACAGTTTTTACGATGTTACATCAGACTTCAAAGGCTTGAACTTGATAGCGAATAATAAAATTGATTTACAAAATTTCCCTTTTTCTTCAGAAAAAATTTTTTCGTATATAATTCCACATTTTAACGTTTTGCAAAAAAAAAGGACAATACTTATTAAACCATTTACATTAGTAAATATTCAAGTTTTCCTCGAAATCAAATTTTACTTTAAACAATTACGTTACAAATTTCTATACCTTTTTGAAATGAAATGAACCACTTAATGCTCTTTACAGTTGCTATGTTGGCGTTCATGAAACCTGATATATTATTATGTAAAAGATTGGACTTGATTAGTGTTATTCTACAAAATTTTCGAGCAGCTTTAATCATCGCTGTGGATAAAATGTTCCTTTCGTTATATTATTACAATGAAATTTTCTTCACTTATTCTTAACCTTCTCGCATTGGGGAGCGTCTTTTTTACGTACTTTAGCAAGAAAACATTTATTTTCTGTAGCAACACTGGGGTAGAACATTATTCTTTCTCACACTTACACTTTGGTTACTTTAAAGGCACTTCACTGTGATACAGCGTCGTCATCTGTCCTAGACCTGTTTTCTTATAGTCTCTATCAGGTTTTTCAAAATTTCGTACCTGTAAAATGCAGTACATCTAAACCACCATTCTCAATTTCTGCACCCTAACTTTACAGATAAACAAGTATCATATTTCGTATTTTTGTTCTCATATCTAAAGGGGAAACTTTGCGAGGAACCTTCCAGAATTTTAGTGTACTCAAAATTTACTGCTTTTTTCACGAAACTCTTTTCCAAGAAAACTCAATATGATTGAGATTCAACAAGTTTAATCAAATAGTCATACACAGTACTAATTATTTTCAGTAAATAATGAATTAACCATTATTCAAAAATAACAACAGTACCCAAATCATTATGTGCATTTTATAGTGGGAGAATTCCTAAGCATGTTCCTGCTGAAAGCAATGCTTATTACTATGTAAACAATATAAAAAAACCTCTTTTTTTCTGAAATTTACAAACATTTTCTTTAACTTTTCTTTTCACAAAAAATATTTACCTTACAATTACCATTTAATGCCTCATGACTTTACATAAAACAAGCTATTGTACACAGAATGCAAAATTACTGGAAATGTTGAAAATATTTACACCAATAAACATCAGATACATAATATATTTACTTGCTTCTACCAGGCACTTTCCATATACCTCTTACCAGAAACATCTTCCAACATCATTTCTACATGTTCTGAAAATGGCTTAGAAATCACATATTCTACATCTTCATCTACATCTACACTTCGCAAGCCACCCAACGGTGTGTGGCGGAGGGCACTTTACGTGCCACTGTCCTTACCTCCCTTTCCTGTTCCACTCTCGTATGGTTCGCGGGAAGAACGACTGCCGGAAAGCCTCCGTGCGCGCTCGAATCTCTCTAATTTTACATTCGTGATCTCCTCGGGAGGTATAAGTAGGGGGAAGCAATATATTCGATACCTCATCCAGAAACGCACCCTCTCGAAACCTGGCGAGCAAGCTGCACCGCGATGGAGAGCGCCTCTCTTGCAGAGTCTGCCACTTGAGTTTGCTAAACATCTGCGTAACGCTATCACGCTTACCAAATAACCCTGTGACGAAACGCGCCGCTCTTCTTTGGATCTGCTCTATCTCCTCCGTCAACCCGACCTGGTACGGATCCCACACTGATGAGCAATACTCAAGTATAGGCCGAACGAGTGTTTTGTAAGCCACCCGCCTTACCAACAACTAATTTTATATGATCATTCCACTTCAAATCGTTCCGCACGCATACTCTCAGATATTTTACAGAAGTAACTGCTACCAGTGTTTGTTCCGCTATCATATAATCACACAATAAAGGATCCTTCTTTCTATGTATTCGCAATACGTTACATTTGTCTGTGTTAAGGGTCAGTTGCCAGTCCCTGCACCAAGAGCCTATCCGCTGCAGATCTTCCTGCATTTCGCTACAATTTTCTAATGCTGCAACTTCTCTGTATAATACAGCATCATCCGCGAAAAGCCGCATGGAACTTCCGACACTATCTACTAGGTCATTTATATATATTGTGAAAAGCAATGGTCCCATAACACTCCCCTGTGGCACGCCAGAGGTTACTTTAACGTCTGTAGACGTCTCTCCATTGAGAACAACATGCTGTGTTCTGTTTGCTAAAAACTCTTCAATCCAGCCACACAGCTGGTCTGATATTCCGTAAGCTCTTACTTTGTTTATCAGGCGACAGTGCGGAACTGTATCGAGCGCCTTCCGGAAGTCAAGGAAAATAGCATTTACTTGGGAGCCTGTATCTAATATTTTCTGGGTCTCATGAACAAATAAAGCGAGTTGGGTCTCACACGATCGCTGTTTCCGGAATCCGTGTTGATTCCTACAGATTAGATTCTGGGTTTCCAGAAACGACATGGTACGTGAGCAAAAAACATTTTCTAAAATTCTACAACAGATCGACGTCAGAGATATAGGTCTATAGTTTTGCGCATCTGCTCGACGACCCTTCTTGAAGACTGGGACTACCTGTGCTCTTTTCCAGTCATTTGGAACCTTCCGCTCCTCTAGAGATTTGCGGTACACGGCTGTTAGAAGGGGGGCAAGTTCTTTTGCGTACTCTGTGTAGAATCAAATTGGTATCCCGTCGGGTCCAGTGGACTTTCCTCATTTGAGTGATTCCAGTTGCTTTCCTATTCCTTGTACACTTATTTCGACGTCAGCCATTTTTTCGTTTGTGCGAGGATTTAGAGAAGGAACTGCAGTGCGGTCTTCCTCTGTGAAACAGCTTTGGAAAAAGGTGTTTAGTATTTCAGCTTTACGCGTGTCATCCTCTGTTTCAATGCCATTATCATCCCGGAGTGTCTGGATATGCTGTTTCGAGCTTGTGTCTTCTTTTTCTTTCCATAGCCTTTTTTCTAATATTTGCCCATGCTATCCTCTTTTTCTGCTCCATGCCGCTATCAATAAGATTGGGAAATTCAACTAAGTCAAATAATAAGTTATTAGGTCTGATTCCGAACATTTTCTCTACAGGTGCAAAACCAGTTGCTTCATGTTTCAGGTGATTAATCACCTCTTCAAAATATTCTAAATAGTTCGCCGAAGCTGAGTACTTCTTATGACAATATGTCCTGCGGAGACGCTTTAGTTCTTTCATTATTCCTTCACACATATTTCCCTGGGGAAAATAGACTGAAATCTTTATATGTTCTGTATTCCTTTTGTTTAAACATTCCTCAAACCTCTTCGACACAAACTGTGGTCCATTATCTGATAACATGCTCTGTACAAAATTCTACCAGGCGGCTTCCTCTTTCATTCCTTACCCCCAGTCCATATTCACCTATTACTTTTCCTTCTCTTCCTTTTCCTACTATAGAATTCCAGTCCCCCATGACTATTAAATTTTCATCTCCCTTCACTTCCTGATTAATTTCTTTTATCTCATCATACATTTCTTCAATATTTTCGTCGTGTGGGGCTAGTTGGCATATATACTTGTAGTACTGTGGTAGCCATGGGCTTCGCGTCTATCTTGGCTACAATAATGCATTCACTATGCTGTTCATAGTAGCTTACCAGCGATCATTTTTTTATTCATGATTAAACTTACTCCTGCATTACCCCTATTTGATTTTATATTTATAACCCTGTATTCACCTTGTTCCTTCTGTCATGGAACTTCACTAGTTCCCACTATATCTTACTTTAACCTACACATTTCCCTTTTTAAATTTTCTAACCTAACTGCCCGACGAAGGGATCTGATATTCCACACTCTGATTCGTAGAACGCCAGTTTCATAATGGAACAATATTGTCATGAAAATCCTGATTGCGCCTCGCAGAATGCTCCAACTCCATATTAATAGCTAGTACCTGTGCTGGAACACGATACAAAAATTTAGTATTGGGTGTGCGTGGCGTGTGTTAAAACAGTTGCAGGAACATAAGAGAAAATCTCTCAGCTGTATCGCAGATTGAGGGCCATTTGAGTTCCAGCACCCAAGAAATGGGCAAGCAGAGGAGTCCACCAGATGGGATGAGCCACACTGCTTCAAGACTTCAGAACAGGCAAGACAGCTTGTCGAGTTAAGTACGTTAAGTCCCTTGCGACTGTGTCAAAAGACATCCTGCATTAGTAATAGGAATGGTATATGTGCTAAAGATGTGTTAGGATTAGTTGAAAAACATTGTGAGGGTAACGATAGGGAACTGGCGGAGTTTATTGGGAACGTGATCACAGCATTTTATGTAGCTAAAATCGAGGATAAAGAGTTATTGTTTCAACAAGTGGAAGTAAAAAATTGAAGATATGCAAGGGAAAAGCTGTCATCAGAGATAATACGAGTATCTGACCTGACATACAAAGTATTTTAGAAGGAAATTACTCCAACAAAAGAGTGATTGAATGTACTATAAGTAGAATGTTTCAAGCCAGGCAAAACTCAGGACAGTC
This sequence comes from Schistocerca serialis cubense, assembly GCF_023864345.2. Taxonomy (NCBI): domain Eukaryota; kingdom Metazoa; phylum Arthropoda; class Insecta; order Orthoptera; family Acrididae; genus Schistocerca; species Schistocerca serialis. Next base: position 479,286,922 of record NC_064639.1, on the reverse strand, counting down.
AATGGCCTTATGGGGAAATAGGATAGATGAGCTATCAAAATCGTTCAGGGTTTCCGTAATGAGAGTGATGGAAAAAGTGTAATTAAAAGGTGCAATGGAAGTGGTTTATGCACTAGGACATACGTGTTTCATTCAGGAACCAGCAAATGATAGAGGCAAATGATGTGCGTAGTAGAGGTGAAAAAATTAGTTTAAGTGTGAGGTAGTGCTACAAGAGGAAAGAGAAAAATTAAGTTCCTTTGGGAACATGCTGCAGGATAATAATAAAGAGATGTGAGATATAAAATGTTACATCTATAGGATACTTACAACTGTTACACCAGGGCATGTATTCAGACACTGCAATGAGCACCAAAAGAACTTCAAAATAAGGTGGGTATAGACATCAAGCAGCATGGAAGAAGCTTGGAAATTTCAAGATTTCTGTTACCATTGTGATGGGTAAGCGTATACATATGTGAAGAGTACCAAGATAACAATTTGTGAAATATGTCAGAGATGTGGGCATAAGGCAAAGGACAGTCATGTTATCTATGCAGTAAATATGGACATAGAGCACACAAGTATAGGGAAAACCCTGAAATGTTCTATGGGAAAAGATTGGCAGCTCAGCAGGTGGTAGATGAAGCAGTCACACGTCGCCACCGTTAAGCGGTCTAAGTTTAGCCAGAAAATGACGTAATGACGGTTTATTGCAAAGCATTCGGAAAAGACTTGAGTTTGTTAATGTGTACAGTGGTACTTACGAGTTTAACTGAAGAAGAAGCTATTACCAAATACACAGGGTGGTCAGAAATAGTCTAAAAAGTTTGTAAGTGTGTCACCGGGTACTTTGTGCTGAGAAATAATTGTTAAGAATAAAATTCGATATGTTGCGCCATTTCCACGTTAATTAGCATTGAAGTTAGCGTATCGAGGCATTATAGATGCAAACTCAAGAGGCCTGCCAGAGACAATGTCGCCAAATGAGTTCTCCATTTGGGTTCCTAAAACCGAACAAGAGGGAAATACAAAAATTTGACAAGTGTCTGTAGCAGAAACTGAATCTGATCCAAACGGTGAGTAGCCTTGTTTGCTATCGTTTATGTTTCGAGAACAAGTGACACCAGTGTATCTGGTGTGCCGCTTGAATTTTTGGGCGCAATGGCCTGATATGTTAACTTCAATGACAATTAACACAGAAACGTATCGAATTTTTTTCTTAACAATAATTTCTCAACGCAGCCTACCCTTCGACAGCCTCACAAAATTTTCAGACTGTTTTTGACCAGCCTGTATACCAATTAATAGGCATGAGGAGTGAAGATTGAAATGGGCTACACATGGCGCAGAGAGCATGCTCGGGAAGACGATGCTGACGTTAATGATATCCACAAACGTGTTAAGAGAGCACAAATTTCATCCCTTATAAAGGTTATTCTACAGATGGATGAGTGGAAATGCCATAAAGAATATAATGGTTAAATAGATGAGAATCATGAGAAGAAACAATGGAATGATGGTGGCTAAAGGAATTTAAAAGGGCGGGGTATTGACACGGGGAGTAAGCAGCCGAAGCAGTTTGTAATTTGAGAGAGTCATCTCATATGATGCACGGAAGGTGAAGCAAAGCTCGCAGCCAGAAAGGAGTGATTGGAACAAAGGAAGAGGGCACGAGAGTTCTAATTAAAGAATGTGGGATTATTCCAGAAGGTGAAGAGGTTATTTCATCTAAACAGAAGTACTGAAGACAGTATACACTCCAGAAGCTCTAGTATGAAATGTACGAGGAAAGTATATTATCAAAATGTTGAAAACCATGGAGGAGAGTGTGACTGAGTCCTGTACAGTTAATTACTGAAGGACTATGCAGTTAAGTGACGGTAAGGGAGGGTACGAGAAACGCTATTTGAGAACAAGAGAACAGTGCATATCAAAAAGAATCATCCGATTTTTAAAAAATCATAGCTGTTGTGTTATTTGAGATATGTGTGTGAACAATGTACCGTTGGAAAGTGCAAACTCTCGAGTTTTACATGGTTCCCGCTAGGTAGCAGTAGCGTGCATCCACTTCAGTACTAGTAAAAATGGTGTCTGTACAACAGCAAGCGCTTTACGTTCTACGTTTTGCGCAGTGCGACTTTCGTACTAGGTATGGTGTGGATCCTCATACAGCACAAAGCATTAGACGATGGCTTGAAAAATTCCGAGAAACAGGTAGTTTGTGAAAAGGTAAATCGCCGGACTGTCCCCGAGTCGAACGCACCCGCCATAGTTTCTCAAGGTATCGGCAGAAATCCATTTGCCGTGCAGCTCGACATCTCAACATGCCCAGAATGTCCGTCTGGCGTTAACCATACAAACCATACAAACAACACATGAAACCATACAAAATTCATCTACTGCAAGGTTTTCGTGACTGTAACAGACAACGACATGTGGAGTTCTGTAATTTCGTTCTTGGCAAGGTGGAGGATGACAGTTTTCTTCCACATGTAGTGTTTAGTGATGAGGCAACATTCCATTTAAATGAAAAGATGAACCATAATTATGTGAAAATATGGCGCATGGAACAACAACATGAAGTTGTACAAAATGAGAGGAACTGTCCAAAATGTAATGTGTTTTGTGCAGTTTCGCAGGAAAAGGAATATGGTCCATTTTTCTTTCATGACAACACTGTTACAGGAGTTACATATCCCGATATGCTTGAGAACTTTCTTTTCCCACAGTTGGACACTGATTCGAACGACTTCATTTACCAACAGAATGGGCCACAGCTACAATGACATCAGCAATGGAAGCTTTAACTTAAGACATGCTCGCTGCAGTTTGGGAACAATCTGAGGACTGCATTGACTTACGCCACGTGTCTCTAGGGGGCGGATACATCCTGTATAATACTCATATCGTGAAGGCCAGGGACGCTTTATGAATTAACACCTAGATGCAGACGAAAAAAATGAATTAGAAAAATTATGCAGTGCATATTGTGATGTATTTCATTTAAAGGATGACAGACTGTCGTTTATTGAAACTTTGAAGCATACAATTCCCGTACTACTGGAGTGTAAAGGCAAAGCTGTAAATGTCAGACCCTATAGGACCCTAGAATCACAGAGGAAGGTATGACAGGAACATATAGAACAAATGATGACCAACGATGTCACAGCAAAGAGTCACAGTCCTTGAAATGCACCGTATTATTAGTCTGTTAAAAGGTAGAGACAAGTGAGAAAATAAAATATCGACTGGTAATAGACTACTGTAAACTGAACGAGATTTCAGTAGGTGAAGCATACCAAATACCGAACATATCAGAAATACCGGACCAATTAGGAAAGGCCAAGTACTTGTCTACAATGGATTTAGCAAGTGGATATCACAAGCACTAATAGACCTGAAGAACAGAGAGAAAACCTCCATTAATGCAAACTACCAACATTATGAACATAAACAGGAGGCCAATGGGGTTAAAAAGTACACGATCTGCATTCCATGAGTTGATGAATGTCACAGGGTTGCAGGGGACCAAGTTTTTATCATACCTCGATGAGATTATTTGTTATGGAAGTTCTCTGAGAGAGAATAATGAGAAATTACATGTGATTGTTGACAGCCTAAAGCTACAGTCAGACAAGTGTGAGGATTGTGGGAGGAGGTCATACTTTTGGGACATAGAAAACAGATACTTGAGTGCAGCGACATGAGCGAATTGTAGAGAAAGTGATGAAGTGCCCAGTGCAGAGGACTACTATAGTTTTAAATGGATACCTAGTTTTAATAGAATACTATCGAAATTTATAAAACACTTCAGTAACATTGTGGCCCCATTGCATCAGTTACTGAAGGCAACCGAAAAATTTGTGTGGAGAAGACAATAGGAGAATGTGTTTCAATAGTTGAAGGGAAAATTAATAAATCCTCCGACATTACGGTAGTATTGGAACAACCTGCGTTCTACCCCACTCTGCATTGTAGCCAGATTATCCAAGATGGCGGTGTAGACGTCATCCAAGATGGAGGCATGTAGACCTGGCAGCAGCACATGATGTCATCCAAGATGGCGACGATGACGTCATTCAAGATGGCTGCTTCTGCCGTCAAGTTTGAATTTTGGTGGGAAAGTGCCATACCCTCCTCCCCCCCCCCCTCCAGAAAAAGAGCGAGATTTCAAATTCCAACAGGATAATGCATCAGACCAAGGTTTTCTCTACTAATCAAACGAAATGGAAGGAAGATAGTTCACTTGGCTTTCCTCCACTAACTTAAGTCATCCGACCGCCACTTCCTCCTACGAACTGGCGCCAGCTGTGAATTTTGGCGGTAAACAAAGGACACTTGGGGTTTCACTGCTAAGCTAGGAAAATTGCGCGAACGAAAGTACACTTGTACTAACCTCAGTCACCATACCGCCACCTACTCCTAAGGATTCGTGGGAAAAAAAGGCCTAGACATAAGTGTTAAGTTAAATAATTTCACGCAGGTGTGTTCACCACAAGGTCTTGACTCCAACTGACTTAGTACACATCGACACCACCAGAGGGCCCTCTTATCCGCATACATTGTGTTCACCAAGACCTCTGGACTCCAATTGACTTCGTACACTGCGCCACCGCCAGAGGGCGCTACCGTGAAGTCAGCTGATGACGCGACCGTCTTTATTCAAGATGACGGCATACATTGTGTTCATCACAAGGCCTAGTACATATTGACACCACCAGAGAGCGCTACTGTGAACTTGGAATGAATTTCGGCGAGTGGAAAGCCCACCTGGACCTGGAAGGAAATAGTTAAAGTCTCCACCACGATCCTCACCCAACTGTCACGTCCCCTTAACAATCCTTGTTGGCGGGCTAACGTGTACTAAAGTCTACTAACGTGTACTAACGTGCACAGCACATGACGTCATCCAAGATGGTGGGGCGAAATTGCCGCAAAACGACTCTGCCTATGCTAAACATAAGTCATTATTATTTTGCAAGCAATGTCTCCACCATGAGATCTAGACTCCAACTGACATAGTACACATTACTGTCACCAGAGGGTACTGTCATCCCCCCTGTGACCTAATCCCAGATGGTGGCCTGTAGGGGGCAAATGGCGCGAAAATGACTCAGGCTGCGCTGGGTTGCTGGGGAGAGTAAGGAAAGAGTGCACTCTATTTAGTTTGGAACATTTTATTTACCGATGGTGTATATTTATCACACTGATGCAAAGCAATCGCCCTGATGTGCTTGGGGTCACAATACACAGACGTCAGACATGTAAACAACTCCTAATTTTCCGAAATAATTTCACTACAGACCGGCAGACTGCTCCTAAATAATGAAGCACAGTGATGTGTAGACACGCTCAGTACTTGTAAACTGTCCAAATAGTGCATAGCACAGCCTACAGACCTGCTCGCAAAATAATGCAATCAACGTGCGCAAGCACCGCCGTCTCCCCACACCCTGTCCAACCGACTGCGAAGTGATGCTGTCGTCAGCTGTGAAACCACGCACAGATGCCCACACGCATGGGACGGGGACATCCCTTTCATATTTGATTTCTGAGAAATTGCTATCCAAATACGTGTTCACCTAGTCACACATGCTGACGTTATCGGACGGGAGCGCAGCCGCGAGCCACCACCGAACGCAGGTGAAAGTTGCATCTAGGCGCCATTGATGATGCGATCGGATGGGAGCGAAGACTTATTTACAGAGTGCAGGCGCTCCAAGCTGGTCGACGTGTGTGGGTTCCTCTCTACCCTTGCTCTAACAGCGGTCCAGCGAAGATGCTGCAAAAATCCACTCCAGAATAGCACAATCTGCTTTCTCCTTAGCGATTCTAACGGACCACGCGTGACGTGTGGCTAACGCTTCACCGCGCATAGCTACTTACCATCGCAAGCTCATCTAGCAACGTTTACAATGTTACGCTGAAGCCACATTGCTATTTAAAATAATAACCAAGTCGAATTCTAGTAAATTGCATAGTCTCCCAGAAATACTTCATGTGCGCTTTTGTAGGAGTTTTCGTTTTGTCTCAGCCTGTATGCACGGAAATTCTTGCCCTAACAGAACCTGTTTACGAAAATTGCGCACAATAACATCGAATGCGCTCTTCCCAGCGATCCTAACTTGATACCCCAGTCCATCACGTGTTACCCTTTCTGCTTTCAACACACACAAACGTTCCCACCGCTACATAGAGGCTCCTATATCACAGCGCAAAAGATGTGAATGAATCGAGCATTATGATTGGCTCTTACAGAATTTACCCGCCAAATTACTGATGCCGCCGGTATCGAAACACTGTCCGCCTCTTCTTTCTGGGACTTTCAGTGGCAAAATTATTTTACACAGATCGCTAAATTGCATTGACAGTTAAACCCGCAAAGTTGTTTACAGATCATCAAACACATACCAGACTCACAAAGATAATGGAAACCAGGAACATATCTAGCAGTGTAACTACAATTAAATATTACGATTGCTGCTACAGTCTCACACCAAACGTTCGTTGTACAGTTAATGTCTCCTCTTGACAGGGGTGCTTCGGGAACCAGTCTCAGTATATATAGCATACGTAATTTTCCACATAAAAAATCTCTCACAGTTACTGATGTGCTGAATCTATATGTCCCTCACGTATAGGACACACAGTTATACTCTCTAGTCATTCCACAACATAAACAATACTAACTTTACAATGGGATATATACACATTTTACTCAATATGAGCCACAGTAACTTTACAATGCAAAGTATACACATTTTACACAAAAAGTGCACTTATCTTTTACATCTATACAGCACCCAAAAAAATTATTCTATGCCTACACTCACACAGGCTATATGTCATGATGCTTCCCAGTCCTAGGAAAGCACTGTCAGCCTTTTCTTTCTTTCTACAGACGTGACATTCAGCGCCATACAAAATCATCCCCTTTACATCAGAGCACACTCAGTGGACCAAAGTCGCTCTCAGAACTCTTCTACAAATTCGAAATCGTTTCTCCTCGGCACAAACGCGTTGCTGTTTCTGCTCCGAGCCTGTTCGCTTTTCTACAGACATCTCCAGACTCGACGATTTCAAGAACATACCTATTTTCGCATCGATCACCATAATATTGTACCATTTTTGCGGTACTTCTCGATATCAAGCACTAGGCGGCCTCCTACCGATCGCTAGCGCAACATAATTCCCAAGATGTAGAATGGAAATTGTTTCTCTGCAAACCCCAAACTTTAGCGAGGTGCAATATGCCGTGAATTACTGAGTAACTAGAAACAAATAGAGGAAACTGATATTTCCACTCTCGAATACCGATGTCGGTTATGTAATAGATTCCAAATCACCCCTATAATTTACAAGCCAACTAAGTTCTTCTCCATGTTTAGAGAACAGGCAATCGTGTCTTCCACAAGCCAGTTGCACACACCACAATCGAACTTAACTCAACTAAAAAAGTCGCGAAATGTACAGAAGCAGTCAACTGAACAATTTACATGGGAGGGAATAACAGTCCAGTGCAAACGCACTTCCATACACAATCTTCTCAAATTTCCGCTTGATCACTAAAGCCGCCCAACACATACTAAGTATTAGTTCACTATTCGGTCGTCTAGAGGACGGCAAATTAACTCAGATACATTCCTGCACTCCAACAGGCCTCTGCATTCGGACAGGTGCTGCCGTAAACAGTAAACATGAATCATTCCCACCACAGGCCATGCATACACAGAATTATTCCAGAAACCCGGTCACATATATGTTTTATCATTATACTTACAATTAAATGTTACAATCGCAGTCTCAAATAAATGGCATTTGACAATGAGTGAAGTATAAGAAATACACCCTGCTGTCGGCAGTGACTCTGGAAATAGAAATATCAATACATATCTTATGACTTGACATACTCTTCCCTTTTTTGTCACAGTACTCCAAGTCCAATCCATACCCTCCTTATGACTGGACATAGTCATTTCTGTTCCACGAATACATACTTTATAAACCTGATGCTCAAATGCGACCATATCACACACTCACCACTGCTACTAAGTACAATACTTCGTCAATAGCTGACTGCCTACGATACGAAATAACACTCACCGATAATCAATGACGGGTGGGCATGTCTCTTATGTTTCTCTTGCAAGTGCTACCACTGTGTCTTAGAAAGAGAGACATAATCAGCAAGATGTTAAAGAAAAAATCCGATCGCAGCAACAACTGGAATATCCACTGCATTATAGGCGATGACCCATTGAGAAGGAACACAAACAGTAGTAGTAGATCATGTGCCAATTGAGGTCATATGAAATGTAGACTAGCTTTTTCAGATCCGCTAGAAATGATGTCCATCATTTGGAATCAGGTCTTTCCATTCAATCACATACCTGCATCGGATCACACCCACAAGTGAATCATATCTATGGCACTCTCATATCTCGTAACGAGTCCCGTTCCTCGAACCTGTCTGCTGCAGTAAAATTGCAACCTGGTTTTAGCCAGTCCCAACACATGCTGCAGCTGCGCCCATTTCTACAGCTTTCCATATGTGATCGTTCCAATTTAAGTCGGAACTGAGCAGAACTCGGAGAAAACCATACCCACCACCTTTTGCAATCTGTGTAGAAACAGAGCGAGCTGAGTTAGTGCGACAGCAGCATGTTTGACCATTCGATGGAAATGCATGCAACGTGATACGTCTTCAAACTACATGCAAGTACTACAGATCTACGTCCATTCAAATTAATCAGCCCAACATGCTATCATTATTATTCTGTACCCCCGAACAGAGAAAAATTAATAACTATAAAAGCTCAACCGATTTAGAAGTCACCTAGGCACGAATGCTGACGCAATTACGCAAAGCTGCGGCGTGGCTCCAGTGCGGGGAAAGAGATTTCGCAATGCTCCCTCGGAATACCACAGCGTGCAGGCATCCAAGCATTCCTAATGCTTACCGAGTTCCTCACCGAATTTACACCTCAAACTGCTACTGCTATCCCGCCCATTAAATATACAGGCACCGCAGAGGCCACTTGAAACTTTGATCACCTATACTCTAGGCGAATGGTGCTACCCCACATACTATATTAAGTTGAAAGCGAGGCTCCCTCTGTTCCTGGCTAAAACACTGTTTTCTAACACGCTTTTGTACAATGCCAAATATTTCATTTTTCTGCCGGGACATCGAGGCCAGTGTCAGGCTCTAAACTAACATTAAGAAGTCCCGATCCACGACATTTTGCAGGAAACTAGACGTTGCATGGTCTAAATCATATTCTTACGGCGGATAGCATAACACGCCAGACATGGGTTGATTTTAAATAAAAGACAATTACAAGATAAGCAAAGTGGAAGAGTTTTGTCGCTTTGGCGTAGGTCTCCAAACTACAGTCCGAAAGTGATTCACGAGCTCTACGTTTAGACTCGTCTCTTGCACTGACGGAATAGCTGATGAGTGCATTCTCTTTCGACTGATTCCAATATTGCACTCATGTGTTACTGTCCATCCACCAAAACTTTTTCCCCAACTCAAACAAGTAATATCAGTCAATCATTATTTGGTAACCAATGCATGCATGGGATGCAAAAGACAACTTCGATGTACTCTAATAATAAGCATCACAATTTATAGCACGAACAATTTTACAGTAACTTCAACACTGGCCAGTGATGTGACAGCATGTTTCCCCAATTTCAGTATCATAGCTAAACCTTCCCTTCTCCACTTTGCGAGTATCAGAGTATCAGTGTGAACATGGATATATGACTGTGCAGTACATCCATTCAGTGTTAATTCTTGATCAAATCAAAATGCCTCTGAGCAGTATGGGACTTAACATCTATGGTCATCAGTCCCCTAGAACTTAGAACTACTTAAACCTAACTAACCTAAGGACATCACACACATCCATGCCCGAGACAGGTTTCGAACATGCGACGGTAGCGGTCGCGCTGTTCCAGACTGAAGCGCCTAGAACCGCACGGCCACATCGGCCGGCAATTCTCGAACACATAAATCATCAAAGTATACCAGAGAGCACTCCACATATTTCTGTCACCTCGAGCATAGTATGAGAGTCACAGAGCATTCTCGTTGTCTTAGGGTAAAAGACCCTCCTCACATTGTCATTGACCAACCCGCCCTGCAGCACCGTTACCGAATTAATCTGCAACCGACCAGAAGAAGACCGCTACACTCCACCTCTCATGAATGAATAGAGCTTTCTGAGTCTTCACCCATTACCAGATGCGTCCATGTCGAGGAGCTTAGCACTCCTTCTCGATGGATTGTAACAGATTTCAAAGTGCCATCATGTTATAGCAGACAGTTAAGAAGGACAAGAATCGAATGTTTTTTATAGGCGATGGAGGTCCTGACAGATGGAGTTTGACGCATTTTTATGTAAACCAACCAAGCTATCAACTCTAAAGTATTGTTCTAGAGTCTAGGATCCGTACCTGAAAGGTATTGGTAAGAGAGAACATAAACACACACACTCCTAAGGCTACAACGTTCTCCACTTAAAACGGACCTATAATGTTAGATCACCTGCGTTTCCGACCTATCAGATTGGACAGTAACACATGAGTGCAATATTGGAATCAGTCGAAAGAGAATGCACTCATCAGCTATTCCGTCAGTGCAAGAGACGAGTCTAAATGTAGAGCTCGTGAATCACCTTCGGACTGTAGTTTAGAGACCTACGCCAAAGCGACAAAACTCTTCCACTTTGCTTATCTTGTAATTGTCTTTTATTTAAAATCAACCCATGTCTGGCGTGTTATGCCATCCGCCGTAAGAATATGATTTAGACCATGCAACGTCTAGTTTCCTGCAAAATGTCGTGGATCGGGACTTCTTAATGTTAGTTTAGAGCCTGACACTGGCCTCGATGTCCCGGCAGAAAAATGAAATATTTGGCATTGTACAAAAGCGTGTTAGAAAACAGTGTTTTAGCCAGGAACAGAGGGAGCCTCGCTTGCAACTTATGTGCACTTGTGACAGTAAATTCCAGTTGTTGCTGCGATCGGGTTTTCCTTTAACATCTTGCCGATTACGTCTCTCTTTCTAAGACACAGTGGTAGCACTTGCAAGAGAAACATAAGAGACATGCCCACCCGTCATTGATTATCGGTGAGTGTTATTTCGTATCGTAGGCAGTCAGCTATTGACGAAGTATTATACTTAGTAGTAGTGGTGAGTGTGTGATATGGTCGCATTTGAGCATCAGGTTTATAAAGTATGTATTCGAGGAACGGAAACGACTATGTCCAGTCATAAGGAGGGTATGGATTGGACTTGGAGTACTGTGATAAAAAAGGGAAGTGTATGTCAAGTCATAAGATATGTATTGATATTTCTATTTCCAGAGTCACTGCCGACAGCAGGGTGTATTTCTTATACTTCACTCATTATCAAATGCCATTTATTTGAGACTGCGATTGTAACATTTAATTGTAAGTATAATGATAAAACATATTTGTGACCGGTTTTCTGGAATAATTCTGTGTATGCATGGCCTGGGGTGGGGATGATTCATGTTTACTGTTTACGGCAGCACCTGTCCGAATGCAGAGGCCTGTTGGAGTGCAGGAATGTATCTGAGTTAATCTGCCGTCCTCTAGACGACCGAATAGTGAACTAATACTTAGTATGTGTTGGGCGGCTTTAGTGATCAAGCGGAAATTTGAGAAGATTGTGTATGGAAGTGCGTTTGCACTGGACTGTTATTCCCTCCCATGTAAATTGTTCAGTTGACTGCTTCTCTACATTGGAAGACACGTTTGCCCTTTCTCTAAACATGGGGAAGGCCTTAGTTGGCTTGTAAATTATAGGGGTGATTTGGAATCTATTACATCACCGACATCGGTATTCGAGAGTGGAAATATCAGTTTCCTCTATATGTTTCTAGTTACTCAGTGGTTTACAGCACGCTGCACCTCCCTAAAGTTTGGAGTTTGCAGAGAAACAATTTCCATTCTACATCTTGGGAATTATGTTGCGCTAGCGGTCGGTAGGAGGCCGCCTAGTGCTTGACATCGAGAAGTACCGCAAAAATGGTACAATATTATGGTGATCGATGCGGAAATAGGTATGTTCGTGTGATCCCCGAGTCTGGAGATGTCTGTAGATAAGCGAACAGGTTCGGAGCAGAAACAGTAACGCGTTTGTGCTGAGGGGAAACGATCTCGAATTTGTAGAAGAGTTCTGAGAGCAACTTTGGTCCACTGAGTGTGCTCTGATGTAAAGGGATGATTCTGTATGGCGCTGAATGTCACGTCTGTAGAAAGAAAGAAAAGGCTGACGGTGCTTTCTTAGGACTGGGGAGCATCATGACATATAGCCTGTGTGAGTGTAGGCATAGGATAATTTTTTCGGGTACTGTATAGATATAAAAGATAAGTGCACTTTTTGTGTAAAACGTGTATGCGTTACATTGTAAAGTTACTTTGGCTTATGTTGTGTAAAATGTGTATATATCCCATTGCAAAGTTAGTATGGTTTATGTTGTGGCATGACTAGAGAGGATAACTGTGTGTCCTATACGTGAGGGACATATAGATTCAGCACATCGGTAACTGTGAGAGACTTTTTATGTGGAAAGTTACGTGTGCTATATACACTCCTGGAAATGGAAAAAAGAACACATTGACACCGGTGTGTCAGACCCACCATACTTGCTCCGGACACTGCGAGAGGGCTGTACAAGCAATGATCACACGCACGGCACAGCGGACACGCCAGGAACCGCGGTGTTGGCCGTCGAATGGCGCTAGCTGCGCAGCATTTGTGCACCGCCGCCGTCAGTGTCAGCCAGTTTGCCGTGGCATACGGAGCTCCATCGCAGTCTTTAACACTGGTAGCATGCCGCGACAGCGTGGACGTGAACCGTATGTGCAGTTGACGGACTTTGAGCGAGGGCGTGTAGTGGGCATGCGGGAGGCCGGGTGGACGTACCGCCGAATTGCTCAACACGTCGGGCGTGAGGTCTCCACAGTACATCGATGTTGTCGCCAGTGGTCGGCGGAAGGTGCACGTGCCCGTCGGCCAGGGACCGGACCGCAGCGACGCACGGATGCACGCCAAGACCGTAGGATCCTACGCAGTGCCGTAAGGGACCGCACCGCCAATTCCCAACAAATTAGGGACACTGTTGCTCCTGGGGTATCGGCGAGGACCATTCGCAACGGTCTCCATGAAGCTGGGCTACGGTCCCGCACACCGTTAGGCCGTCTTCCGCTCACGCCCCAACATCGTGCAGCCCGCCTCCAGTGGTGTCGCGACAGGCGTGAATGGAGGGACGAATGGAGACGTGTCGTCTTCAGCGATGAGAGTCGCTTCTGCCTTGGTGCCAATGATGGTCGTATGCGTGTTTGGCGCCGTGCAGGTGAGCGCCACAATCAGGACTGCATACGACCGAGGCACACAGGGCCAACACCCGGCATCATGGTGTGGGGAGCGATCTCCTACACTGGCCGTACACCATTGGTGATCGTCGAGGGGACACTGAATAGTGCACGGTACATCCAAACCGTCATCGAACCCATCGTTCTACCATTCCTAGACAGGCAAGGGAACTTGCTGTTCCAACAGGACAATGCACGTCCGCATGTATCCCGTGCCACCCAACGTGCTCTAGAAGGTGTAAGTCAACTACCCTGGCCAGCAAGATCTCCGGATCTGTCTCCCATTGAGCATGTTTGGGACTGGATGAAGCGTCGTCTCACGAGGTCCGCACGTCCAGCACGAACGCTGGTCCAACTGAGGCGCCAGGTGGAAATGGCATGGCAAGCCGTTCCACAGGACTACATCCAGCATCTCTACGATCGTCTCCATGGGAGAATAGCAGCCTGCATTGCTGCGAAAGGTGGATATACACTGTACTAGTGCCGACATTGTGCATGCTCTGTTGCCTGTGTCTATGTGCCTGTGGTTCTGTCAGTGTGATCATGTGATGTATCTGACCCCAGGAATGTGTCAATAAAGTTTCCCCTTCCTGGGACAATGAATTCACGGTGTTCTTATTTCAATTTCCAGGAGTGTATACTGAGACTGGTTTCAAAAGCACCGCTGTCAAGAGGAGACATTAACTGTACAACGAACGTTTGGTGTGAGACTGTAGTAGCAATCGTAATATTTAATTGTAGTTACACTGCTAGATATGTTCCTGGCTTGCAATACCCTTGTGAGACTGGTATGTATTTGAGGATCTATGAACAGCTTTGCGGGTTTAATTATCAATGCAATTTAGCGATCTGTGTAAAATAATTTTGCCACTGAAAGTCCCAGAAAGAAGAGGCGGACAGTGCTTCGATACCGGCGGCATCAGTAATTTGGCGGGTAAATTCTATAAGAGCCAATCATAATGCTCGATTCATTGACATCCTTTGCGCTGTGATATAGGAGCCTCTATGTAGCGGTGGGAACGTTTGTGTGTTTTGAAAGCAGGAAGGGTAACACGTGATGGACTGGGGTATCACGTTAGGATCGCTGGGAAGAGTGCATTCTATGTTATTGTGCGCAATTTTCGTAAACAGATTCTGTTAGGGCAAGAATTTCTGTGCATACAAGTTGAGACAACACAAAAACTACAAAAGCACACGTTAAGTATTTCTGGGAGACTATGCAATCTTCCCCCCCCCCCTCCCCCCTGCCCATCAACCGGGGACCTTGCCGTTGGTGGGGAGGCTTGCGTGCCTCAACGATACAGATGACCGTACCGTAGGTGCAACCACGATGGAGGTGTATCTGTTGAGAGGCCAGACAAACGCGTGGTTCCTGAAGAGGGGCAGCAGCCTTTTCAGTAGTTGCAGGGCCAACAGTCTGGATGATTGACTGATCTGGCCTTGTAACACTAACCAAAACGGCCTTGCTGTGCTGGTACTGCGAACGGTTGAAAGCAAGGGGAAACCACAGCCGTCATTTTCCCGAGGGCATGCAGCTTTACAGTATGGTTAATGATGATGGCGTCCTCTTAGGTAAAATATTCCGGAGGTAAAATAGTCCCCCATTCGGATCTCCGGGCGGGGACTACTCAAGAGGACGTCGTTATCAGGAGAAAGAAAACTGGCGTTTTACGGATCGGAGTGTGGAATGTCAAATCCCTTAATCGGGCAGGTAGGTTAGAAAATTTAAAAAGGGAAATGAATAGGTTAAAGTTAGATATAGTGGGAATTAGTGAAGTTCGGTGGCAGGAGGAACAAGACTTTTGGTCAGGCAAATATAGGGTTATAAATACAAAGTCAAATAGGGGTAATGCAGGACTAGGTTTAATAATGAATAAAAAAATAGGAATGCGGGTAAGCTACTACAAACAGCATTGTGCAGAAGGATTTAGGTTGCAGTAGGTGCTGGGAGATGAAGAAGCTTGCACTGGATAGAGTAGCATGGAGAGCTGGATCAAACCAGTCTCAGGACTGAAGACCACAACAACAACAACATATGAAATTTACTAGAGTTCGACTTGGTTATTATTTTAAATAGCAAAGTGGCTTCAGCATAACATTGTGAACGTTGCTAGATGAGCTTGCGATGGTAAGTAGCTATGCGCGGCGAAGCGTTAGCCACACGTCACGTGTGGTCCGTTAGAATCACTAAGGAGAAAGCAGCTTGTGCTATTCTGGAATGGATTTCTGCAGCATCTTCGCTGGACCGCAGTTAGAGCAAGGGTAGAGAGGAACCCACCCACACGGACCAGCTTGGAGCGTCTGCAATCTGTAAATACGTCTTCGCTCCCGTCCGATCGCATCAATGGCGCCTAGATGCAACTTTCACCTGCGTTCGGCGGCTGCTTGAGGCTGCGCTCCCGCCCGACAACGTCAGCACGTGTGTCTAGGTGAACACGTATTTGGATAGCAATTTCTCAGAAATCAAATATGAAAGGGACGTCCCCGCCTCATGCGTGCGGGCATCTGCGCATGGTTTGACAGCTGTTGACCGCGTCACTTCGCAGTCCAGTGGGCAGGGCGTGTAGACGGGTGGGGGCGGCGCTTGCGCACGTTGATTGCATTATTTTGCGAGCGGGTCTGTAGGCTGTGCCATGCGCTATTTGGACAGTTTACAAGCACTGAGCGTGTCTACACATCACTGTGCTGCATTATTTAGGAGCAGTTTGCAGGTGTGTAGTGAAATTATTTCGGAAAATTAGGAGTTGTTTGCATGTTGAAGACTGTGTATAGTGACCCCAAGCACATCAGGGCAAGTGTTTTGCGTCAGTGTGATAAACATACTACATCGTTAAATAAAATGTTCCAAACTAAATAGAGTGCACTTATAAAATAAATAAAATAAAAATGAAATAAATATATATTGTTATTTTAAATATGTTAATTATTCTATCTGTATGATGGTGATTGTGATTGCAATTGTATTGGCTTATCTGGATCGTGGACGTTTAATTATTCGGTATCAGACGCTTGACAATGGCTTTTTCGTAAAGGCAATGTTACTCGTAGTTGACCGTGAAATAAAACTGAATAATCGGACTTCGTAATTAAATCGTTTCCAAAGACTGCTGCGGTAGGTGCGGACTCATAATCTAAATCTCAATATTACAATAATTTGCCAGCCATGCCAATACGTCGTACAGAGGTGATTGTCTACTAAACATAAAAAAGTTACACAGTTAGATAAATCAGATATATTCAATGAATAAGCCTACAGTTCATAATCCTACTTACTTTTATAAATATAAATTCTTTACAGAATCGAGTGCCTAGTGTGGTTGCAACTCGCA